>NC_090732.1:12168180-12218607 GCF_036898095.1 Palaemon carinicauda
CAGCTATTATATATTCACCGGCTAAGTTAAATATTTAAAAACTGTTTTTAGGTGATCATGCTCCACTTTCTCTTTGTGTCTTGGGCAAGAGACAAATTTCTAATTCAGAGATTCTAATGAGGATTGTGTAGTCTCATGTTACTCTCTGGGCAGAATGGTTCATGATCAAATCAGTTTAATTACATCTACATTCCACAATATTCCTTTGGTTACTGCAAGTTTTTCAATAATAAAGGACCTAAATACATCCCGAATAATACCTACAGCAGATAAAGCTAACCTTTGATGTTTCAACACAGTATCAAGCATGGATCAATATCCTTTAATAGCTGTTAGAAGGGTTCTTTTCATAAAAAGGAAGGGAGAAAAATTTTACAATATATTCAAACTAATCCTAGTTGCCGACACATTTCTTGGCTTGCATCAATCAAGGTAATCACTCCATTGCCTTTGATAGAGCTTATTAATAGACTGTCTTTTAGAACATAAAATGAATAATCTAGAGGACTTCAAACTCTTTGTCTCTGAAAAATCGTTGGATAGTCTGCATGCGGTTAGATATAGCACAAGAGTTTGGATGTACCGCTCTCAAAAGAGGTTATCTGAGAAGATTTGTTATGCACATTAATCTTTATGGAGACACTGCTAACAAGAGACCCACAGATATGTAAACAACTCTATGAGAACACTAAGGAACTACCAATGTCATCCTGCTGTTCAGTAATGCCCTGAACTTGATCCCCTGCTGAAACATGGCAAAAGGGGGAAAGGCATACAATTCTAGTAACATGGTATCCCCTTTCCATTCTAAAGTATCCAGAACTGTCAAACAAAACAACTATATTTCCCTGTTTAGAAATGTTGCTAACATCTCTTCATCTGGACGTCCCAACCATTTCCAAATCTAAAGATATTCTTCAATTTGTTTGGAAGAACCAGGTTTTTACTGCTTAACTGATTTGCTATGATATTCAATTTTTACTGCTTAACTGATCTACTAGGATATTCAATTTTCCCAGTAAAAAGTGAGCTAAAAGAAATATTCTCAGCAAATTTGACCAAATCCATATCTCTTCTGCCATCCGGTACACGGGTTCTGACCTGGTTCCCCAGTTTCCGCATGTATACTAACGCCATCGTGTTGGCTGAAAATATTGCCACACATTTTCCTAAACATAAGATTCCTGTGCCTGAAGAACTTTGAACACACCTAAAAGTTCCATGAAATTGATGTGAAGAGTTGATTCCTAAGTTGGCCATTTGTCTGAAGGATGAACAAAATCCAGCATTGATCCACACATTTCTTGTGAAGTACTGTATTCGTAAACAGAGAGGTCCAGAATCCTCACCTCCGAGAAGACTCGCTGTGACAATCATAAAGGATTGCTCCACCCCCTCAGCAGATGAGGTTGGTTTTGGATGTTCCTATATCGAATAAGATGATATTGGAACACTCTCATCTTTAGGTGTCCTATTGGGACCAACTTTTCTATAAAGTTATGGATCCTAGAAGCCTCAACCACATCAAAACTGTAGCTGACTTCATCTTGTTTTCCAATGGAGAACCCTGAAAAGGAACTGAAACCTTTATCATTTTTAAATAGAGAATCCCCTAAGTTGGGATCAGTAGAGACGTTCAAATTAACATTGATTCCTAACCTTTCCAGCAACCAAAGTACCCATCTCTGTAAATCTGAATCCTTTCCATGGAAATATAAAAACATAGCCAGGCATCCAGGTATAATCCCTCAAGGACAAAAGCCATAATCTTGCGAATACTTGTGGAATTGTCCTGAGCCCGAAGCACTGGCACTTGAATTGGTACTTTCGAACCTTACGAACCAAAAGTAATTTTCCCAAATTCACATGAACAGGAATGTGAAAGTAAACATCTGTAAGATCTATCGAAAACATCCAGTCACCTTCCTAACCGTCCCCAGCAATGTCAAGGGCATTTCCATTGAAAACTTGGTCAAAACTGTAAACCTGCTATGGCTTGAAACATCAAGCACTGGTCTCCAACGCCCCTGAAGCCTTGCGAACCAGGATTAATCTGTTTTAAAATCCTGGAGATGGGTTCAAAACTCATCTAGGAGTTTGCCAAGCTTCAACTTTGAAATATGATATTTTAATTATAAAATAAATTTTTGAATATACTTACCCGGTGAATATATAGCTGCAACTCTGTTGCTCGACAGACAAACTGTACAGAAAAAACTCGCCAGCGATCGCTATACAGGTTGCGGGTGTGCCCAACAGCGCCATCTGTCGACCAGATACCAAGCTCTATGTAAACAAAGACTCAATTTTCTCCTCGTCCCACTGCGTCTCTATTGGGGAGGAAGGGAGGGTCATTTAATTTATATATTCACCGGGTAAGTATATTCAAAAATTTATTTTATAATTAAAATATCATTTTTAAATATTTAACTTAGCCGGTGAATATATAGCTGATTCACACCCAGGATGGTGGGTAGAGACCAGTAATATATGTTTACATTTTATGAGCTAAGAGTTTTTTATTTCATTTTAGAAGTTATCAAAATAACAAAAACAAAATAAATAGGTACCTGGTAAGGAAGTCGACTTGAACGATTACTCTGCCTTATAAGTACGTCTTCCTTACGGAGCCTCGCGATCCTCTTAGGATGCTGATCGACCCCTAGGAGCTGAAGTATCAAGGGTTGCAACCCATACAACAGGACCTCATCAAACCCCTAATCTAGGCGCTCTCAAGAAATGACTTTGACCACCCGCCAAATCAACCAGGATGCGAAAGGCTTCTTAGCCTTCCGGACAACCCATAAAAACAACATTAAAAACATTTCAAGAGAAAGATTAAAAGGATATGGAATTAGGGAATTGTAGTGGTTGAGCCCTCACCCACTACTGCACTCGCTGCTACGAATGGTCCCAGTGTGTAGCAGTCCTCGTAAAGAGTCTGGACATCCTTTAGATAAAAAGACGCGAACACTGACTTGCTTCTCCAATAGGTTGCGTCCATTATACTTCGCAGAGATCTATTTTGCTTAAAGGCCACGGAAGTTGCAACAGCTCTAACTTCGTGCGTCTTCACCTTAAGCAAAGCTCGGTCTTCGTCACTCAGATGTGAATGAGCTTCTCGTATTAACAGTCTGATAAAGTATGATATAGCATTCTTTGACATAGGCAAAGATGGTTTCTTAACTGAACACCATAAAGCTTCAGATTGGCCTCGTAAAGGTTTAGTACGCTTTAAATAGAACTTAAGAGCTCTCACAGGGCATAAGACTCTTTCTAGTTCATTGCCTACAATCTCCGATAAGCTGGGAATATCGAAAGATTTAGGCCAAGGCCGAGAAGGCAGCTCATTTTTGGCTAGAAAACCAAGTTGTAGCGAACAGGTGGCTTTTTCTGACGAAAATCCGATGTTCTTGCTGAAGGCATGAATCTCACTGACTCTTTTAGCTGAGGCTAAGCATACCAGGAAAAGAGTCTTTAGAGTGAGATCTTTCAGGGAGGCTGATTGTAGCGGCTCAAACCTGTCTGACATGAGGAATCTTAGTACCACGTCAAAATTCCATCCAGGGGTAGCCAATCGACGCTCCTTGGTGGTCTCAAAAGACTTAAGGAGGTCTTGAAGATCTTTATTGTTGGAAAGATCTAAGCCTCTATGCCGGAAGACCGATGCCAACATGCTTCTGTAGCCCTTGATAGTGGGAGCTGAAAGGGATCGTCCTTTTCTCAGGTATAAGAGAAAATCAGCTATTTGAGCTACAGAGGTACTGGTCGAGGATACAGAAACTGACTTGCACCAGTCTCGGAAGACTTCCCACTTCGATTGGTAGACTCTAATGGTGGATGCTCTCCTTGCTCTAGCAATCGCACTGGCTGCCTCCTTCGAAAAGCCTCTAGCTCTCGAGAGTCTTTCGATAGTCTGAAGGCAGTCAGACGAAGAGCGAGGAGGCTTTGGTGTACCTTCTTTACGTGAGGCTGACGTAGAAGGTCCACCCTTAGAGGAAGACTTCTGGGAACGTCTACTAGCCATCGAAGTACCTCGGTGAACCATTCTCTCGCGGGCCAGAGGGGAGCAACTAGCGTCAACCTTGTCCCTTCGTGAGAGGCGAACTTCTGCAGTACCTTGTTGACAATCTTGAACGGTGGGAATGCGTAGAGATCCAGATGCGACCAATCTAGGAGAAAGGCATCTATATGTATTGCTGCTGGGTCTGGGACTGGGGAGCAATAGATTGGAAGCCTCTTGGTCAGCGAGGTTGCAAAGAGATCTATGGTTGGTTGGCCCCAAGTGGCCCAAAGTCTCTTGCACACATCCTTGTGGAGGGTCCATTCTGTTGGATTACTTGCCCTTTCTGACTGAGACAATCTGCTATGACATTCAAGTTGCCTTGGATGAACCTCGTTACTAGGGAGATGTCTTGACCTTTTGACCAGATGAGCAGGTCCCTTGCGATCTCGTACAATGTCAGTGAGTGGGTCCCTCCTTGTTTGGAGATGTACGCCAAGGCCGTGGTGTTGTCTGAGTTTACTTCCACCACTTTGCCTCGAAGGAGAGACTTGAAGCTTTTCAAGGCCAGATGTACTGCCAACAGCTCCTTGCAGTTGATATGCATGTTCCTCTGACTCGAGTTCCACAGTCCTGAGCATTCCCGACCGTCTAGTGTCGCGCCCCAGCCCACGTCCGATGCGTCCGAGAAGAGAACGTGGTTGGGAGTCTGAACAGCCAGGGGAAGACCCTCTCTTAAGTTGATATTGTCCTTCCACCAAGTCAGACAAGACTTCATCTTTTCGGAAATCGGGATCGAGACCGCTTCTTGCGTCTTGTCCTTTTTCCAGTGAAAAGCTAGATGGTATTGAAGCGGACGGAGGTGTAGTCTTCCTAGTGACACAAATTGTTCCAGGGATGATAGCGTCCCTACCAGACTCATCCACAACCTGACTGAGCAGCGTTCCTTCTTCAGCATGTTCTGGATGAATAACAGGGCTTGACTTATTCTGGGGGCCGACGGAAAAGCCCGAAAAGCTAGACTGTGAATCTCCATCCCTAAATACACAATAGTTTGGGATGGGACCAGTTGCGACTTTTCCAAATTGACTAGGAGTCCCAATTCCTTGGTCAGATCTAGAGTCCACTTGAGATCCTTCAGACAGCGACGACTGGAAGAGGCTCTGAGAAGCCAGTCGTCCAAATAAAGGGAGGCTTGGATGTCCGATAAGTGGAGGAATTTGGCTACATTCCTCATCAGCCTCGTAAACACGAGAGGAGCTGTGCTTAGGCCAAAGCACAGGGCCCGAAACTGGTAGACCACATTTTCGAAAACGAATCTCAGAAAAGGTTGGGAGTCTGAGTGAATGGGGACGTGGAAGTAGGCGTCCCTTAGGTCTAGGGAGACCATCCAGTCTTCCCTTCTGACCGCTGCTAAGACTGACTTTGTGGTCTCCATGGAGAACTTCGTCTTTGTGACAAAGACATTCAGAGCACTGACGTCTAGCACCGGTCTCCACCCTCCTGTCTTCTTTGAAACCAGGAAGAGGCGGTTGTAGAATCCCGGTGATTGAAGATCCGAGACTTTGACCACCGCTCCCTTCTCTAGCAAAAGAGACACTTCCAGTTTCAGGGCTTGTCTCTTTTCTTCCTCTCTGTACCTGGGAGAGAGATCGATGGGAGACGTTGCTAGAGGGGGTTTGCGTACAAAAGGGATTTTGTACCCCTCTCTGAGCAACTTCACAGATTGTGAATCTGCGCCTCTCCTCTCCCAGGCTTGCCAGAAGTTCTTGAGTCTGGCTCCCACTGCTGTCTGAAGTTGCGGGCAGTCAGACTCTGCCCTTAGAGGACTTGGATCCTTTCCTCTTCCCTCGCTTCCCTTCGGCACGAGCACCTCCTCTGCTGGAGGCTCTGCCACGAAAGGGCGGAATAAAGCGAGACGCTGGAGTGTCAATCCTCGGTCTAACAGACAATGTAGGCAAAGGGGGAGCTTTGCGAGCTGAGGACGCAACTAGATCGTGAGTGTCCTTCTGCACTAACGAAGCAGCTATTTCCTTTATCAGGATTTCTGGAAATAGGCACTTGGAAAGGGGAGCAAAGAGAAGCTCAGATCTCTGGCATGGTGTAACTCCAGCAGACAGGAACGAGCAGAGAGACTCTCGCTTTTTCAGGACTCCGGACGCAAATGAGGCAGCAAGCTCATTGGACCCATCACGGACGGCCTTGTCCATGCAGGACATAATGAGCAAAGAAGTCTCTTTATCTGTCGAAGAGATTTTCCTGCTCAGGGCTCCTAGGCACCAGTCTAAGAAGTTAAAGACTTCAAAAGCCCTAAATATTCCTTTCATAAGGTGGTCCAGGTCCGATGATGACCAACAAATCTTTGAGCGTCTCATGGCAAGGCGGCGGGGAGAGTCTACAAGACTTGAGAAGTCGCCCTGGGCAGAGGCAGGAACTCCCAAGCCGAGAACTTCTCCCGTGGCATACCAGACGCTCGATCTAGAAGAGAGTTTAGCAGGGGGAAAAGCAAATGCTGTCTTCCCTAAACTCTTCTTGGACTCTAACCAGTCTCCTATCACCCGCAAAGCTCTCTTAGACGAGCGTGCGAGGACGAGTCTAGTAAAGGCAGGTGTGGTAGAAGGCATGCCTAAAACAAACTCTGAAGGCGGAGAACGAGGAGCCACAGAAACAAACTGGTCAGGAAACAACTCTTTGAAAATAGCCAAAACTTTTCTAAAGTCCAAAGATGGTTGAGTTGACTTAGGCTCGTCCAGTTCTGATTGTTGATCATCTTGATGTGCAGCAACATCATCATCAGAAAGTTCCTCATCCGAAAACTGATGAGGAAACGGCAACGGAGTGGGTAACGTCTGGTTCGCTGAGTCCGGTCGCACTGGTGCATGCGTGACGGAGCCGGACGCAACGTCATGGAACTGCTGCACAGTCTGTGAACTGTCAACAACCATGGTAGCGCGAGGACGCACAGCGTCTACCCGAGACTGTCTAGACCGACTGGGTTGCGCAGTGGAAACCACACTGGGTTGCGGAGGTTGACGCACCGCGTCAAAACAAGTCACCTCTGATGGTTGTTGAACGTCCAGAACGTCAACAACCACCTCCGTGCGTCGCTTAACGTCAACATGCGGCTGGCAACCCACACTGGATCGCATCGGTGGAGGAACCCCCTCAACTGGTATACGTGAGAAGGTTACCTCAGCGTCAACAGGACGCACAACCGATCGCTTGGAAGGTTGTAGGCTAGGTACTGCACTCGCTGCTGGTACGGCAGAAACCTTCTCCGCATGAAAGTCCTGCATCAAAGACGTAAGCTTGGACTGCATGTCTTGCAGCAAAGCCCATTTAGGGTCTACGGGAGCAGGTGCGGCGACAGACGGTGTTAGTGCCTGAAGCGGAACCGCTTTGCCTCTCTTAGGCGGTGAGCAGTCATCAGATGACGGCAACGAGTCCGAACTGACCCAGTGGCTACAACCGGGACGTTGGACTTGTCCTGAAGGGACCGATTTACGTTTTAAAGGTCGTGAGACCTTGGTCCAAAGTTTCTTACGAGAAACACCTTCAGACGACGAGGTATAAATGGGCTCTCTCGTCTTACGTAGGTAGGGGCGATCTTGGGGAGATACGCCTGAAACCATGGAGGGAACGTCTGTTCGCTGATTAAAGCCTCTAGAACCCATGCGTCGTGCGACATTGCTTCTCCCCTGGACTTGGGAGCTTGCAAGAGGTCCCGGACTAGGAGGACGACAGGCACGAACAGACGAACCCTCAAGCGCAACACTGTTCACAACACTATCACTTGGCACTTTAGCACTTCCCACTGCACTTTGGCACTTAAGCTCCTTAACATCCGCCATGAGCTGATTGCGGTCACTTGCAAGGGACTCAACTCTCTCCCCCAGGGCATGGATGGCACGCATCATGTCAGCCATCGAAGGTTCCTGAGTGCTAGGAGGGGGGTTAGGAACAACCACTACAGGGGAAGGAATAGGTTGTGGGGCATGAGGAGAGGAAACATCAATAGACCTAGAAGAACTTCTCCTAATTCTATCTCTCTCTAGCCTGCGTGTGTACTTTTCAAATTCGATAAAATCGAATTCCGAAAGGCCCACGCACTCCTCACACCGATCTTCCAATTGACAGGTTTTACCCCGACAATTGGAACAAACAGTGTGAGGGTCGATAGAAGCCTTCGGAAGACGCCTAGAACAGTCCCTAGCATTGCATTTTCTAAATTTGGGAACTTGTGAAGGGTCAGCCATTTTGAATTGGTCAAGGGAAAATTCCAAAAAACGATCTAAGTCATCAACAATGAATCCGATACAAAAAAGAGTTCAAGGATTTGTTTGAAGAAAAACCCTGCACAGCGAAAGCTCAAAACCAGAATATAGTACTTCACCAATATGATGTGAAAAACTCCAGTTTAGCAACAGCGAGTAAAGTACGTCTTGTCGACACGTCGACAGAGAGAAAATTGAGTCTTTGTTTACATAGAGCTTGGTATCTGGTCGACAGATGGCGCTGTTGGGCACACCCGCAACCTGTATAGCGATCGCTGGCGAGTTTTTTCTGTACAGTTTGTCTGTCGAGCAACAGAGTTGCAGCTATATATTCACCGGCTAAGTTAAATATTTAAAACTGAACCTTCACTGAATAGGAAAGGTAACTTGGTAAGGGTACTGATTCCTTGGACAAGGGAGGATTGGATGCCGAGGTAACAGATAGCCTTCCTAGCCAATGGACAGTACCTACGGTTCTGCTTTAAGGCTTTCTCACTTCTGACACAAGACACAAAGAAAATGAGAATCATGGTCACCTAAAATTAATTCCCTTGAACAATCCACAAAGTAATATCTAACCAATCTAGGACAATACATTCTCAAAACTATACTAAAAGATGTTTAAATCTGGACTGGGCAAATACAACTGATGAAGTTGGAATCGATAAGAAGAATGAAGAGAAGTGGGTGCAGTCTTACCATGCAGTGGTTTGTTGTCATTAGTCACCAGATGGCGCAATGATGACAAGAGGTGTAAACCTCTTGAAAGAAAGGGGGGACATATTAAATATATTTTTGGGGAACTTTGATATAAGTCAGCTTTGAGAGCAAAACAATACGAACACCAGAGAGGTTCAAAGAAATAAGTTTTCATGATTTTAGCAGAACAGGTACTTGCTCCAAATAGTTGACTAGCATAGCCTGAGCAGCTAAAATGGAATAGGCTCGTACAAGGCACTCAAAAAATCTATAACACTATGGCCAAGTCTCAGTATAGGTTATTTCTCATACATTCAAAATCAGATTCAAGTTCTCTTTTAAATCCTCTACACTAACTTCTACACCTTGAATCCACAAACTGCTAATAGCCTGAAAGGCAAGGATGCATCAGGGAAAGGGGAAGACAAGGAAACAGGAAAGGAAACCCAACCCAGACATTTTTTGCATTTCTTACATTTAGCTTCACTATCTTCAGCCAAAAACGCAGCTAAGTAAAAGTAATCAGAAATGATATCCTCTGATAAGTAACCAAACTCTTTACAATGAATGAGGAAAGTAAACATTAGGCCCCAACATGGAATGCATTTTGAATAGGAATCCAATTCAACTGACACCACCCTATTAAGTTTGCATCCTTCAAATAATCTAGGCTTTTCAAATATGGAAGACAAACCTCTACTATTACTAGGAAAATAAAGTGAGCACTATACTGTGCCACAAAATGAGGAAAAAACGAATGACAAGAGAATTAATAAAAATACCAGTAAGTGAGAGATACTAATTGTTTGCTTGTTTGTTATACTGGTACCTCTTTACCTTAGGAAA
Source organism: Palaemon carinicauda (assembly GCF_036898095.1). Lineage (NCBI taxonomy): Eukaryota > Metazoa > Arthropoda > Malacostraca > Decapoda > Palaemonidae > Palaemon > Palaemon carinicauda. Next base: position 12,178,003 of record NC_090732.1, read on the forward strand.
AAATGGCCTTAAATCAAGGAGAACCTTTTATATGACCTTTACATTGATCAAGATTTTACTTTTTTGAATAGCACATGAATCCTAAGTAGTTTAATTGAAATGCAGTATTCAGTTATTGTGATAGAAGCGAAGCACAAGGTTGAATATGAAGATGGAAGAGTGGCTTGTATAACTTGAAAATTGAGACTGACACAAGGATGTGATTGGTCTCTATAGCTGTTCATTTTATATATGGATGCAGTAATGCAAAAGTTAGAAAAGTGGATGCAACATTGTAGGGTAAGAAAATAAATCGTAACTGGAATATGTAACAGTTGATGTTTGCAGATGTTATATTCCTGATTGGAGAGAGAAGAAAAACTAAGGGTTCAAATTGTTTGCAAGAGGAGGAAGTCAAGATTATAAGTGAGCCAAAATAATGTTATGAGTCCATGAAAATTTGCAATTAACTGAGAAAATGAGAGTAAACATACTTGATTTATATTTGTCAACAATGTCAAAAATCTATGGCGTATGCTAATAAAAATCATGAAAAACAACTAACTCTGATGTCATTAAAATGCTCTGACAATTTATTTTTTATCCATATAATAGAAAATATTGTTTATTTCTTTTAAATGAAGAAATATCCACACTGGATTGGTAATAATGAAAAATATGATTAATGTAATAATTGAAAGGTTGAATACACCTTGACTTTAGCAGACAGAATTTCTACCTAAGGTTTATATTTTTGTCTTTGATTGATGGGTTCTTTCTAGCTTTCAATCATTCAAAATTCACATATACGTAAGTTAATAAACACTACAGTATTTTAAAAATCAACTGGAGGAGAAATGATAATTCTGAGGTTTTCACCATTATTTGGAAATTTGGAAATGAATTGTGGATGCTGAAACGCTGATACGATAAAAAAGGTTGAAAATTTTGAGATGAACTATTCAAAAAGTACTGTATATGTGGTATATGAAGAGTTAAAAGGAGGTGCAGGGAAGTAATCAAAGGCTCAGTGTAAGTGGAAGGATGGAATAGATAGTTCGGTCATGGGATGGGAGGGGGATATTAAAAAAATTGGTGAAAAGAGTGTATGAAGCTGTTACAAGGGTGGAGGAAAAGAACACCCAGAAAAGGTGGGATATAGCAGGGAAAAGTATTGGAAAGGTATGGCTTTAATATCCAGGAAGTGCAAGAGGTGAATAAAGCAATATGTGTATGAGGGGCTTGAAGTAACGCTGATAAGCCTTTGTTTGCATATGAAGCATTTAATTCTATGGGAGTTTTTCAACTCATGGTTTACTCCTGATTTAGAAGCTGAAGCATAAATATGGTAATGACTGATGTTTTGTTTTATCTCTGAAGCCACCACCTGTAGTTGAGATGGCTTAATGTTGAGAAAAAGACATAGGACTTTCCTACACCTTTCAGAATTACCACCAAAGTTTTTTAACATACCAATATCCTTACATCAAAATGGTAGCCGAAATTGAAAAAAATTAATACTGGAACTGCTTTTAACATAAAAAAAAATTCTCAAAGAAAAATGACTAAATATTCATTCAGAGGTGCAATATCTAAGCAGTGTGATAAGTCCAAACTACAGAACTTGATTACTGTGAAGAAAATAAGTGCAGATATTTTCTTCAAAAAAAAACATTACATTCCAAAGGGAAACGAATGGTACTCACTTGGTAAAAGTTCCTGTGAAGGCGATGTAGATGAAATTTTCATAAGTAAGACTTGCTCCTTCTCCCAATACATTCATATTATAAGTGGCACATGTACCTCCTGGGGCAACACAGGTCAAATGAGGAGGCAGCATCACATCATCCCAGGCATATGAAACACACGATCGAGGTTTAACACTTGTTCTCAAGCGTTCTTCTTGAGTGCCAGTCTGTTGAATCAATGAAATGTTCATATCTGTATCATAAAATTTGAATATTAACTCTGATCACCAGATACTTTATACATCATTCTGCTAGGTTAAGTAAGAAGATGCTATTTATTCATGTATCAGTTTCCAATGAGTCAGGAAAAAATGATTAAAAAAGTAATTCCTCGTATAATAACTCATCTTACCTGATAATATGTGATAGGAACTTCAGAAAAATTGTCAATTCTGAATGGGGGTGGAAGGCTTTCAGCATCAGTAAAGACAATAAAGTATGTGGCATCATTAATTATAATCTCCACTCTCATAAAGAAGCAATGGCCATTGTTGTCTCTGTTGAAAAAAAAAGTTATGAATCAGTTTTCTCAGTTTGTCCTTCTTATAGCAAATACAAGAGCAGAACTATAATAAATACATACTGTATTACCTAATCACTTCTTTATTTAATCCCAATACCATGTAATCTAAATGAAGAATTTAATTTAAAATCAAGCTGAAACAATCATAATTAAACCCACAGTTATTAGACCACATCACCAGCAGCAACTATAGCAACTAAATCCCCACAATCTTGATAACAAACTAGGATTTTTTTAATATGATGTTTAGTGAATATTGACATGGCAAGCCACAAAACCGTTGCTAAAACCTTTCCCAAAGAAATATTTCTACAGAAGTTAAGAGATGCAGCTACACATCTAATATCCTGAACCCTAAACTTTTTTAGGCTGGGATCTAACTCATTGCAGGCCTTTATGATCAAACTTATAACAACAAAGGACACCACATTTTTGGACAGATGACAACTTGACATTTTATTTCCACAAACCAAATTAAGAACATTACCTATCATATTTATAGTCTTGTCCAAATAATACTAAGAGCTCTCTCAGGGCATAGAAACCTATTTCCTGATGTAATACTGACTTCTTTTCAAGTGGGATTTTGAAAAAATTGTGGCAAAACTTTCTTTTTAAAAGTCATTCATAGCTCTGAATGAGGGTAAAACATTTAGTATCATCTTATTTTCTCTAAAGCCTACATTTAAGAAAGCATTTGTAATTAACTTATGCATTTACCTGATGCCAACATCAACAAGAAAAGTCCTTTTAGCCACAGAATTCCTTAATAGTAGAAATGTCTCAAACACAATACCTGTAGAAACAGAGCTCCAACTGTATTTAATAATAACTAATGAAAACACTAACCTTATGTTGAGATAAAATGAATCTATTTTTTCAATAAGAAAGCCCCCAGACCAATTGCATCCAGGTACATCACGAAGGCAAATACATAAAAGCTGATCCTTGTCAATCCGAGGCCAGTGGAAAGGGAGCCAGCATCCGGGAATAGCTCTTAGCCAAGTTGACTGTGCTCCTGGGTCCTTCTGTAAACACAAGATGGAAATTTAAACTTAATTTAGAAAACAGTTCTTAGAAATGAAATGATATACATTATGATACTTTTGGGTGCTAATAAAAAAAGAATTTCAATAAAATTTATTATTTTGATACATAACTCTCGGACCAATTAGTAACATCAACAAAGTGCATGGTTTTTTTACTTTCAAATAAAAAAAATTATTTTTCCTCTGCATGTTCCAGGTGGAAATTATCAGACATAAGCTCTCTGGGTGACTTCACAACTGGTGGTCCCGGAACTCTCCTCACCTCTTAGTTTTCACAATACGAAAATCAACAAAAACCTCTAAGTAGGCATAAAACCACTTTTAATAAAAATGCAGGAGTGTCATATTATGGCCACAGGTGAGTATCAAAATAAAAAGTGTTATAAAAATCCAGTTTATTTGGATGAATTTTACCTCTACATTCCGTTGCGCATTAACACACTAACTTGGTGGTGGGTAACTGGTAATCGGACAACAAAACTGAACCATTAAAACCTCAAACGTAAATCAAATTGACTTCCAAACATTCTCATACCCTACTGCCTTGCCTTATCTAAGGAATGAATACTATATAATTTAGTCTTCCATATCCAAAAGACCCAAAGGAAATAAAAAAAAAAAACATAATAAATAGCCATACGATAAGAAAAGTGTCAATATCAATCTAAGGATTATCAATGTCCATTTGAACCATATTGTAACTATAATGCCATTCTTTTCATTACATAGGTCCTTTACTTTGATAAATTAGCCATGTGGCATTATAAATTTTTTAAAGTTCCTTTTCTCCTCAAGAAGCCATTTCTATAAAAAATCTACATAAATTCAAAAATAAAAATACTTGATTACTGTGAAAATATCAAGTTTATATTATTTTATGAATAAATACAATACTTACAAAGGAGGTAGAGAAACATTTTTGAGCTATTATGAGTTCATGTGACGACCTATTCTCGATCTGGAATCTCGGTGAAAAGGTAACCATGTAAGTATCTCTATAACGACCACGACCAGGCCTAACATCAACACCAACAACATATACATAGTCAGGTCGTGAATCATACGGAGTCACTCGTAAACGGCGCACCCACGTTCCCTGGGTCAGAGGCAACTTGTGGCAAAACTGTAAAGAGTAATACAAGGATATTAACCTCTGATAACTATAACATTAAAAACCATTATGACTAAAAATAATGAAATCAAATAAATTTTCAAATGATAGTTCAAGATTATTGCATCAGTCTAAAAATTGGTCTATTGAGAAAAAACTCTAATTTGTAGAGAAATTTCATACAATAAATCATTACAGTTATATCATAAATGAAAGGTGAGAATATAAGAAAAGCATGCTCAAAGCTTATGGATAGTAAAATAATTACCAAGCTCTCAATATTTAACATAAAAATAGCATGTGCTTCTTTAGGAAAACAAAATATTGCCTAACTTAAGTTCTATCTTCAATATTTCAAAGATCAAAATGAAAAATATCGTTTATTGATAACAGCACTTGTAATTCAAGAAAGGAAATATATAAATAGACCTTTGTTAACAAAGATCAGCACTTTCACTTTCAAACAACTTTTAATTGAATTTTTACAAGCTTTTCAGAGAACTTTCAAGAGTTGAGATGTCAAGTTATATCTCTAATGACAATTATTTTCATTCAAAATCACACATTCTTGGTGATTAGTTTTTGTAATTCCCACTCCCTACTTTAATTCTCAAGTGGTTTAAAAGTAGTTAAATTGTCTTATGATTTTTTCCCGGTATGACAAAATTATAAAGGAAATGCCAGGTGATGTATGGTATTTAAACTGTGCATTTTATTTTCCCTATGCTAAGTTTGTCCATGTTGTGATGTCACCAGATGCCTAATGACTGAGTGCATCTGAAAGTTCATAATTAGGATTACCATTATTTATTTGTTTTCTGTGCAAACAAGGCAAAGGAAAGTGTAGCATAAAATAAACAGTTTCTGACCTCTCTATTTGGTTCTTTATTTTATAATTTTTGGGATTTTTCTGTAATGTAATTGCTAAATATCAGAAGGACAACTTACAAGTTTTTTAAAAACCACTTTAAATAATGTATACTATACTTAAAATGACCATTACAAGATAACATAAGTAAGGTACCAGATGAAATATGTATGATACTTTGCCATCTACATTGGGTATTAATAACTAAAATATATGCATTATGCATAACATTACTGAATATTTGTAAACAATTGCTAGAGTAGCACAACTATCAGCTGTATAAAATATTCTTTATTTTCACATACATACATAAATATACCAAGGCACTTCCCCCAATTTTGGGAGGTAGCCGACATCAAACAAATGAAACAAGAATGGGGACCTCTCCTCTCTATATTCCTCCCAGCCTGACAGGGGACTCAACCGAGTTCGGCTGGTACTGCTAGGGTGTCACAGTCCACCCTCCCCCGTTCTTTATTTACAGTTTTATTAATTTCAGATATGTAAACTATGATGAAAAAATGCAAAATACTAAATTTGACTCTCTCTTTTTACACTATACAGTGATCCCTCGCTACTTCGCGGTTCGAATATCGCGGATTCACCACTTCGCGGATTTTTTTCATAACGCATGTATATACATATATCGCGGATTTTCCTGAAATTTCGAAAATACCGCGATGTGACCGATGGTGCAAGATTGGAGAAAGTAAGGAAAATTGAATCATGATTGATTTTCAATATAAATGAAACTTTGAGGAGCAACAAAGATATCATTTGTTAGAGAGATAGAGAGAGGTAAGGAATGGGAGGTAATGAAAAGTAGCCCACAGAGAGAGAGAGAGAGAGAGAGAGAGAGAGAGAGAGAGAGTGTGTGTGTGTTGTTTTAAATGTAATAAACAAAAAAATTTGATAGGTTATAACACACTGGTGCTTATGTAATATCAACTGTATAGACGGTTTGAATAAGTTAAGAAATGGAATAAACGATACTTTGTTAGTGTATTCGTACGCTCTCAAGAGCGGCAGCTAGACGTCAGCTGATCTGATCACAGCCAAAAGTAAAACAAAAAGAAGTCAACAATACTCGATTTTTAAAACACACTCGAAATTTAAAAACAAAAGTACACGCTTTCTTAATGTGCAATTAACTATTTAAAGAGTAGCAATTTTCTAGAATAAAATGATGTTTCCCAAAAAATAGTAATTTGCTGATGAAATTGGATGCCGTATTTTTAGCAACGATTGAAATGGATGTAAACTCAGCATAATTTTTCCGTTTCGTATTTAATTGACGCTAAGAAAACTAATTTTAATTTTAGTTTCTTCATCTATATGTAAGTGTTGTAAAACATACACACATACACACACACACACACACACACAGAGAGAGAGAGAGAGAGAGAGAGAGAGAGAGAGAGAGAGAGAGAGAGAGAGAGAGAGAGAGAGAGAATCAGCTGTTGTAATCGAATGCCGTGTTTTTGTTTCGTGAGAATTTCATCGCCACAACTAGCAACAACATACTGTACTGAACTTTACAGTATTGTACAGACTACTATAATATGATAAAGTAAAATATTTGTAATAACCTATCTAGGGCCTGTCACGGCCCTCCCCTTTGATGAAGGGATTATCTAAATGGAAGACAGCCTGTGAATAGTGGTTTACACACGCCCTTGTTAAATACTGTACACGACACCAACAAGGTGTTCGCGCGAGGGTTGTAACCTCTGCATTCCATGCTTTTATCTTTCTCTGGTATATTTGGAAGATTTATATTAGAAAAGTGTAAAGAAGGACCCTTTTCACCATTCGTCACAGGTCTCTCCCCAGAAATAGATTTTTCCTTCGTCAAAATCCCTTTTATATGAAATGGGGCTATTTTTTTGTTTAAAATTTACATTTACGTACGTAAAACAACTCTCTCTCTCGTAAATTGTTTTCCTGCTTTGCTACGTATGTATGATTTTATATAGATACTGTAAATAATATTTGTAATAACATATTTTCTAAAAGCTTTTACTGTAATATCATTATTTATCACTTTCATCGTGCGCGTTAAATGCCTTCGTTTGTTTATTACGATCGAAGATGGAGCGTACTTTATGACGCCGCCTGAAAAAGTAAAACATTTCATTTGGAAGTCCTAAGAAAAATTAAGTAAAACATTGGTAATAACAAAATCAACATACTGTATAATCAATATAATCGATGCAAAAACTAACCTATACACAGATGTGTACACTAAATGTGTTTGTTTCTTCATTACGATCAGAGATAAACGTAAACAACACATTGGTTGCCATTTTTTATCGTGCTTTTTGGCGTGTTTAGGAAACGCATGATATAAAATCGCCTTTAATATTTGTGCCTGTTTTAGTTTAGGGTACTGTAGTACATGCATTAAGTGTTCTGTACATTAAAGGGTAGTTTGTTAACAGTACTACGTACAAGGGAAGGTTTTAAGTCTAAATATACATGTTAAATAAATACGTAAATATGGTGTCACTACTTCGCGGATTGATTTTCATCTATCGCGGTCGGGTCTGGAACCTATCTACCGCGATAAACGAGGGATCACTGTATTAAATTAAATGGGCCACAACTGGAGTCATTAAACTATGCTTGGGAGTTAAATTACCCACAAGCAAAATATCACTGTTAAAAATATGGAAACTTTTTAAAGGCTAATTCATATTTACAATAATAAAATAGATTTTATACTAAAATAATTTCAAAAGCACCATTTCTCAATATCCAGCAATCCAGCCAAACGTTAATGAAAAAAAAATATTGATAATGGCTTCAAGAGAATTTGCCCCCACGGCCAACATGACAAAAAGAGCATGAGAATTATTACTTCCCAGCAAGAAATCCCTTGAATAACTCTCACAGGAAGACTTAGCAAAGCCAGAAGAAGACATCACCTGTACTATAAAAATCAAATTGGGTTTCTATTGAACTCCTCAATATTAAACCACAGTTTGGAGCACGAGTAGAGAATTTAGAAAAAACGTGTGGCAATGAAAGATCTAAAGGACAAAAAGATATAATCTACCCATGCGGCAGTGCTATATGATATTGATACTACAAAATAAGGAAGTGCATACATGTGGGCTGGTATTATAAGGAGGAAAATCTCTCTTTCCCCTAATCAGAAAATGTTTATACAGTAGTAGTGTTTATCCTATAGTATATATATATAGAGTATATGTTAACATGGTAATAAAATATGAGAGAGAGAGAGAGAGAGAGAGAGAGAGAGAGAGAGAGAGAGAGAGAGAGAGAGAGAGAGAGAGAGAGAGAGAGAGAGAGAGAGAGAGAGAGAGAGAGAGAGAGAGAATTTTCTCAATTCAGTAGATTTGACAGGTTAAAAATGCAATATTTTTTCTAATTTTGATAAACTGTATAGATAAAAAATGATAAAGCTAGATGGCATTATGTAACGTTGTTACGATTTGCAAAATTTTTATTCTTTTACAAGTGATAACTATCTAAGAATCTCCTCAATGTACCAAGCAACAGAATATCACTATTAGTATACCAAGCTTCTCCAAAATATATATTGAGTAAAATGATCCATTCACTCAACTCATTCCCTTACCTGTGCACGAGATTCCGGGTGAAGATTGTTACCCACTCTTGCTACAAGCATGGGACTGGCTTCACGATCAGTAAAAGAAAACAGAAGAGGGGCTGCACAGCGTGCAACTTCGTGTTCTTTGTCTTGACCTATTAAGTAATAGACAGTAAATAACCTATTAAGTAATAGACAGTAAATATCGGCGAGTCTAGAACAAATATATAAAAATAACAGGTCTTCAATGAATAAAGTAATTCCTTAAACAAAATCATTTGTCTAATTACTTAGCCAGAATCTATTGCTATTCCATTATTAAAGGAATAAATTCAATCTCATTAATAGATTAATTAACTCTCCCTGACTTGGAAGGGTAGCTGCCATGTCAAAGGGACTCAACTGCTCCTACCTCTGCCACTTACGTGTATGATGTGAACAACTTGATTCTTTACATTCAGTAATATAATCAACCAATAAGAAAATTAACAATTAGGCATTAAGACAAATATGTTTAAGCCAGAGGAGGAAAGGGGATGACAGTGGGAGAACCATGTAACACTAACTGCAATGCCTGTCAAATTATCCATATTCTTAATATTCTAGTCATAAAATTTCAGCAAGTTGGTTGACAAATGAGGACACCTTCTGAATACCTTAACAATAAGTTCATTATTCTAACTTCTAAAGCCCGTGAGCTTACAGACGTCTCATCTGAGAACTTCAGTACAACAATGAATGAATTTGGAACATAGACAAAAGCTTAAACTAAATAAAAAAACTTACAGAACTTTTGCAGAAGTATAAAAATTATATATTTATAAATAAATCTTTAAAAAGGTAGCTTTAGCTTTATGCAAGTAGATTTTGAAAAACAATTTTCAAAACTCCTCTAGTTGCTCATATCACGTTCTCCCAAATGAAAAATACAAAATTAAAATGCAAAAGGATTACAGGCTTATCAGTGAACACCATCACATTAAAAGCATAAACTAAGATCTACACAATATGCTTTACCTGCAGCATCAGCTGTTACCCCTTCTTGCTTGAAGATCAGGGGAAGACCTGTTTTATTAATTAACCAATATCCTGCATATACAATGACCTGTAAAAACAAAATTCAAATATAAGTAAAAGAATTTGGTATTCTCTAAATAAGCATTGTACACAATAATAAAACAGAAAACTACTTTATACAAAATTTAATTTTTATAATGAAATTTACTATTCCAATACTTAGCCAGGGTTAAACTAATGTTCCTGCACAAGCCCTCACTTTTTCAACCTCTAATATTAAAGAATTAAAATGATTCTCATTCTCCCTCACTCCAATTTCAAACCCACCCCCACAACCTGGAATAATGTTAGTTTAGCAACCCCATGTATGGTGCTATTCGGTAAACAATATAGGCTTAGCGACACTCCATATTTGAAATCGAATTTGAACCTAAAGAACCTCTAACTGAACCCAAAGAACCCCCGACATAACTAACCAGTGAGTGGTCAAAATTTATGGAAAAGATGTCAGTTACTGTACTTTTAAAAACTTGGAGATAAATATGTTACATGCACATCAGTCTACAATAAAATTCATATCTTGGTAAGTGCAAAAATAACATACATAAATAACAAGAAGCAAATCCCAATGACAAATAAATTTTCCTTTGAAACATTATACATTTACAATCTGATATTTTACTGACCTTCAGCGAACCACCATACTGAGGTCGAACTCTGAGATGAACATAAAGGATTCGTTTCCTGGAATCCTGTAGCTTCAAGTGAAGGACATATGGTGAACTTGTAGGATTGAGGGTGATTTCACCACAAGAAGTAAGTCCATCTGTCCAAAAGGAGAATGATACACTCTGGGCAGGATCTACAGAATGCAAAGAAGAATCTTCGCCCGGCTTTATGCGGCCCGAGTTCCTTGTTGTTTTAACTTCATAGTGAAGGTCATATGGCAACAGGTTCAACAAAGTTAGGGGGCTTACAAGGACAATAGAGTGGCCAGGTTGAACCTGCAAAGGATATCAGGGTATATTAGAGTATTGTAGTTTAAATTTTTCCTTGTATAATACAGTAATTATTTCGAACATTGATTTCTTTCAAAGTTATGAAAATGTAATTGTTAATTCCTTTTGTATGATATCATCTCAGTGTGCTTTACTAAATCTCTTGTATATTTTCATTTTAATTTCATTTATAACATTATTTAATTTCTATCTAAGTAGCCTACTATTTTTTTTTAAATAACATTAGAGTATTAGGATTTCCATTTACTATATTCTCTCAGCTTGAAAATTCTTTCCAAATTATCATACTAACACATCTCAACTATAGGAGACAGTTCCTTTTATGCTACTGTCATTTTTAAAAAAGAAGACTATCACTTATATCTGGTCAGTGCACACAAGCAAGAAGGGTTTATTAAATTTTCTGAAAATTTTAATAATTTACAAAAGGTTCAACTAATACAAAATAACTATTGGGCATGATTAATAAGAAATCTTTTTTTCTAGAAGTAAATGTAAATATTCTACTTGGATTAAAAATAAATTTACAATATATATAACGATAATTTCTTACAACTTTTGAGAAAGATATGAAAAAAAAATATTAAGCTGGTAATACATAGAAACTTACATATACATATGCAGTACCCAGCTGAAAGATTGGCCAATACTTTTCACACTGTCTTGCATTACCACAAAATTTGAAGACCATAGATACAATATTTTTTTCTGGAAATTTACTTATTGTATGTCTGGCAGCTCAGTATTCCTCATGCTGCTTACAGGAAAGATGACAGCCATTTTTTTAATCAACTACGTCTTTGGTGTGGGTGAATGTAATTTTTTCTGCTTCAGACAAAGTGGAATTTAGCACATACTTTTCCATCATTTATGATCTTACAAGGAGTAATACAAAGGAAATTCCACATGAAACTGTTGCTAAGATAGTTGCTTTGAAGCAGGCAAGTCATCAGACCGGAGAATTTCCAAATTAACAGGTGTTAGTGAATGATCTCTGTGTAGGTGGTTATCGAGAAGTCGGAAGGAAAACACTGGAATTGTTCTAACTCACAGAAAATGCTCTGGTAGGCTTAGGGAAACACATAAAATGGATAATAACATCTTAAACCTTTCATTAGAATTTAATCCTTGTATTAGTATTCATTAAATAAAGGAAGGTTACCCAGATATCTTTGGGAAAGTTTCGATAAAAGGTAAGCAGACGCGTGCGTGAACTTGGATTCACAAGTCACTGCGCTATTACATTACATTACATTTGCGAAGAAATATTTAGTTTGGAATAGAGACAAATTCTTATATGTGTTGTGGAGTGACGAACTGACATTTATAGTGACACGTAATCAAGTAGTAACATTTAGTGTAGGAAAGGTTGCGATCCTCTGGATCCAAAGTACACATGTAGCACCATGAAACACCCGGATTCATTGATAGTATGGGGGTTTTTCAGTGGTAGAGGTTTAGGCAAGCTAATATTCTTATTGAAAAACCCAACATTAAACCAGAACACGTATTTTGAGCTTCTTAATGACCATCTTTCCGACGCTTTTGAAGTAACCAGGGCTAAAGTTTTTCAACAAGACGGTACATCTGAGCATCCTGCAAAACGTGTACGCCTATGGTTCACAGACTGTGACGTACCCCTTATACAAATCTGGTCTGGTAATAGTCCAGATGGCACATCCTAAAGGGCCTACAAGAGTGTCATCAGCTTTCTACCCCTACTGCAAGGTGCAATCCAGGAATCTTGGAATCATCTTTTTATCAATTCTATCTAAAACAATCAACAAATAAATTCAAAACCAACCCATTCATTATGGCGGGCAGGAAGTACAGGGGAGGATGTAGGTGATGGATACGAAGAATCAACTGGAAAATTGTCTCTCCTGACATGTACACAAAATCTGCCAATGAAAAATATTATTAGCTCAGGGTATAGAATCATGGTATAAAAAATATCTTCATGTCCAGTGTAGTATTTCAAAAATATCAAAATATATAAAACAGAAAAGATTAATTACCTCTAAGTGGTATAATGTGATAAACATAGCATGGCTGTAGCAAAAAGTATGCAAAAGAAATTACACAACTCACTACTGTACTACATTAAGCAACATATATGCATTACAATGAATACAAGCATATTTGTGAAACTTTCAAAATAAAATGAAAACTTAAAACTGAAAAAAATGTGTGTCATTTCCCATTCCTCTTTTTTATATTTGTAAACTTAATTGTTAAAATTTGAATCTCTAGAAATTAGTGATTGAACAAAAGATTAATACACATTAGTACTTCAAGAACTGCAATAAGTAGTTCCACCACCATTTCAAAACCAGTATACATAAGATTTTGAAAAAAACAAAATCATGGGCTTCCAAACCTAAAAGGAGGAACTTGAGTGTTGATTACAGGGCACTCTCTTAAATCATTGGCCTCTTGACGAGGTTGAAGAAGCGTCAGCCAATGAAGAGGTTCCTTACAATAAAGCCATCCCCCTCCAACTGGGCTAACAGGTCTCACAAACAGCCGAGCCCAGGCATACAACAGCGGTATAGGAATGGATGTCTTGGGAGCCACTTGAAGGGTTTTGACATCTGACATATGAAACAAAAAAAGGGTCTAAAGCTACTAAAGAAAATTTAAGTTCCTGTAGAAGCAGGCAGGTGGCTATTTACTACTAAGGGTAACAGAATAAAATCCATGACCATTCAATAAAAAGGGTCAAGACAAACAAAATTAAAACTACACATAGGCATGCCTATAGATTCCTTTTTAAAATTTTTAAATTAATAGCAGAGTGCTGGTGGCTGTATATAGTTTTTTATAAAAAAAAAAAGGAACAGAAAAAATTGAATTATATTGATAAAATTTATTTCTATACACACATGATGTTCATATTGCTTCTCCCTGGAAGCTTGGTTTTATTTGTCAAGTTAACTTTCAGTGTTTGTATGGAAGTATAGTATTTCTATATACAAAAAAAAAAAACCACTACAATCCTAGAATTTATAACAAGAGAGAAATTTCATGTCAATATTAAGATTTTGTATTTCTATACTCACCTGGTGTTCATAATGACTTCTTCTCCATAAGCTCAGTTTAATCGACATTTACCCGCAAAATTTTTAGAACATTTTACAATCTTCTCATTTTTTCCCTTCATTAAACATACGTATATGGAAGCCCAGAACAGGTGCCAGAGACCCTTTGCCCCTTCAGTTTCAATGTCGAAATTATCTCTACCCTTTTGATACCATGAGTCAGTGGAGAGGAGGGCAGGCATGTACAGTCAGCCATCAATTTTCACAGGCTCTATCTTCATGGATTTGGTCATTCATTATAGAGAACTCTACAACCCATCAAATAAAAAATTCTTTTTTCTCGGTTTTGCGATAAGTACTCTCATGGCCCAACAATTTCAAACCGACCTCACTCCTTTGCACCCAGCATGCTTTTCGACTTTTCCCTCTCCACACGGCACAACACCCCATCTCTCGCTAACCTGACCTCAGTCTTACATCGTCTCTCCTGGCATGTGCATCTCCCGCTTCAGTCCTTTTTATGCAAAATCATGTTTTGATGTAAAAAAAACCTGTACATATCCTTGTGCTTATAATATATAATGTGATTCATACATTACACTACCCAATACCCTAAATAGTCAACTTATCAAGAGTTGCATTGTGCTTCAGACTTACTGAGTACAACTTTGTGCATTAACAATTAGTGGTCTTGTACTAATACTTTTTCTTTTAATTTCTATTGTATTAATGTATTCACTGTGTAATACTGTAATGTTATTGTTATATTAACTACTGTAGAATACAGTAATCAAGTAGCCTAATCTTTCCTGGATGTTCTCCTAAATTAAAAGCATGTTTCCTTTAGCACTTTGAACTTCTAACTTGATTGGCAACCATTGAAAAATATGTCCATGAGAGGGAGTGCATCAGCTCTGGCCTTCTTACCAATTATTGATAGAATGTTACATTCCTTTACTAAGGGCATATGTTTATCGATGGGAGGAAAATGAAGTAAATTTCAGACAAGCTAAGGCCTTCTTACCAATTATTGATAGAATGTTACATTCCTTTACTAAAGGCATATGTTTATCGAAGGGAAAGAAATAAATATCAATTAAACAGAGCTTCTAAAAAGAGGCAATATAAATACCAGATAAGGTTCATAGAAATAATCCTAATTTTCTTTAAGAAAATCTTCATATATCTTATTTAATGAAGTATTTTGTACGAGGGAGATTGTCAGTTCAAGTCTTAAATTACACAAACATATGTCCCAATCCTACAAAATAAAATATAAAATATTAAACCTAATTACTTTACAATTATTTGAAAATCTTCTTTTATTATTCAACTATTGCCATTCAATTACTAATTAACAAAACTGATTTAACTTTGCTTCAATTCCACATTAATATACTGTACTTTATACTGCAAATAACTTTAGAACCAAACATTGTAGTCTGCCTATGGATCATCACAAGCAGAGTATGAAAACATACATATAACAGACTGGGTTATCTTGCCAGATATTCATTGGAGCATGTCGCAAATAAATACAGTAAATAAAATAAATATGGTAATAAACCTCTTTATGTAGTTTCAACATACATCAGTTCTGACTTCATGTCGCACATCCTTAAATATTGAATACAAAAATAAAAGCCATGTTACGCTGTTTTACCTGATCTCGCGCAGGTCTCTGTGCTGTACAATAACAATGAAGTACTGTACTTCAAATGAAATCTTATTTAAGTAAGTACCCGGTTTTTAAACTTATAGCGCATTGACAGTAATTTATAGTGTTTGGAACATGTATAGGTAGCATATAAATGGGGAAAATATGACCTACATCTGAAATCCACTTATGTCAGGTATAATATATATCTAATGAAACAACCATACTGTACCTACTTCAAGTATCAATTCCTTTCTACATTCAGAATTTAGTTAACAGCTTTTATTCCTATATTAACCTATACTAATATTGAAGAAACAACAAAGGAAAATGCTCTGTAAATTGACAAAAGAAAATAATGACAATGTTACTGTATGCCCTCATCACTCAAAGCACTGTCCATCAACCAACATACTTCGCCCACTGAGAAGAAAAACATTAAGATTTATACCTGAAAGGATAAATTTCCTTATAATAGATAGAATTAAAAGCGATTAGAAATTAGAACACCTCTGATTCTAATTAAAGTCTGGAGAACTACCGGTAACCTTATCATAATATAAGTTCGTCCTATTACTATTGTCTAGTGAGTCTCAGTAAAAAATAGTGTTTTGAGAGGTACCATAAAAATTGTGTGTCGAGTTTACTGGAAAAAAAATATTTTCTAACATGAAATGTATCTTCAATAAAAAACTTGAAAATTTTTTACTACTTTCTTTTATACAAAAATAAACAACTCAACAGTAATGAACAATAGTAATTGTAAGACTGAACTGGTAACTACAATCCAAGTATTTATAGTCAAATTACCATTTACGATAAGTTGTGCAAACCCACAGGCAAAGAAAAAAAAACAAAAAACCGTACTGTAAAAAAAAAATACAATACATTACAGTACTCATTATAGAAACAAAATTTATCCTTCATTACTAACCACTGTTAAAACACACTTAGTCTAGTTCTTGAGACAATGAAATACTGCATGTCCTAACCACACTTTAATATTCTAACATTTTTTACATTTGAGTCTCTAAAACCCTACTCCTTTTAATAAAGAAGTAGCCTGAAAGGAAAAGGGCAGCAGGGGATAGGAAATTGAAAACTAACACCACGAATCATGAGTTAGAGACATTATCCTATAGGTGGCCACTACTCACATTTTTGTCATTTCACCCATCAGCTGCCAGTTTGATCTTGCTTTGCACAGTATTTAAAGGAATAAATCAAAATTAAACTAGGAAGTAACAATAATGCATGCAAACCAAAATTTCACAAAAATATATACAGCCATTTTAGGCTGCAATTCAAAATGAATGAGTAAAAAAGTGGTGGTAGCTCAGAGGAGCTGTTTACACTGCCACTCTATTTGCCAGTATACAGTGCTTCTTTCCATCTGGAACAAAGGGTCTTGTAAACTGTATATCATGGCAAAAAAAAAAAAAAAAAAAAAAAGTCTTGTAAACTGTATATCATGGCAAAAAAAAAAATCTTGTAAACTGTATATCATGGCCAAAAAAAAAAAAAAAAAGTCTTGTAAACTGTATATCATGGCAAAAAAAAAAAAAAAAAAAAAAAAAAAAAAAAAAAAAAAAAAAAAAAACCAGGAAAGAATTGACAGCACATGAACCTAGGGAGCTTCTTGATAATAAGAATACATTTGTACACTACTTGTATGATAACAAGTTATTTAGGGTCTCTCATTATTTGCAGACTTCCATATCAGTTGTGGGGATACGAACATAATACCCGAAGATGAGAAGGCTAACTGTATAATGATATACTTAAAACTAGAGAATGAATTCCACTCCAAGAGCTTGTTAGTAAATTAAGTTGTTAGCAAACCAAAGTAGTTAGCCCATATATCCAGCAGTGTAGTTAATCAATACCATACTGTGTAGAAACGTACAGTAAGAGTTTTCCATCAAGGCAATTTGGTCTTTGTGGAGGAAATCAAACTTATGATAAAAAAGCTTTAGTGTTTCTTTAAAAGATAGTAATGAAATAAAAGAAATATAGTTCACACTGTATATCCATATTTTATACTAGGCTAAGCTTTCAAAACATTCTGTTGTTCATTCTCATTTGTCACCTGATGATGGTCGTACAAGGAAGATGAAAAATTGTTGGAATTAGCAGAAGCTATGAATCTCGTGGTCATGAAAACACAGAGACAAGGAGGCGTCATCTGGTAACCCATAAAAGAGGGCAAAATAAGATGCAAATTGCCTGTGTCGGTTAGGAAGGAAGACAAGACAATCTTTATGGATTATAGGACTATTTCAAATAAGTCTGTTGTACAGGATGCAGCTAAAGTGGGGCAATTTCTTTTTTATTTCTGAACTGGACAAGTGTTGTTTTAGAGTTGCCACTATTATTGAATCGTATAAAGTATTTCACTTTGTAAATGTGCATGAATGAAGAAAATTTGGTCACTTATGTAGAATCATATCATTAAAAAATATTGGACCATGAAAAATAAACATTTCAAATCAAAATAATATTTCAGAATGAAAACTAAATACGCTACTGTAGCAGTGACTCACTCCTGAGCTGTGGAAAGAGGACGTTTCGGTGGAGTGAAAAAGAAAAGTTAACCAGAGCATACTCTTATGATAAAAATTGATGAATTTGGGATATGAATTCTAAGTTATTACTTTTCACTTTTTTTTTAGTTTTGTACATAAAGTAAATGTACTTAGGATTATGCCCTATTTCAAGCCTTAGCCTAACTCCTAAAGTGTTGGCTAGTGATTCTAGAGCACCATTCGGTAAGGGTTCTGATAGCACATGTCGCCTTATATTCTGTACGTATTTCTCTTTCTTATCATCATTACTGGGTATTTACAAAAATGTTAGGTTGTTAGCATGTTGCTTACGTAGTAAAGGTATGATGGATTTTTTAATACTGAGAAAAGATTTCTTTTATTGTAGTCTTTAAGCAATATCAAAACAGCTCTATCTACATATGCTTTACTTTGTTACTGTATTGCATAAATAACCTGGCAATAGTTTAGAACCAGTAATTCCACTGGGCTAGTAAGAAAACAATTTAGTATAATTTATTGAGCTTTGAACTAAGGCCAAAGGATACGTTGTGGGGCAATTATACGAAACTATGACCCAAAATCCATTAAATATGGTTGACAAATGTAATAATATACAAATCAAACAATGGTAAAGAACATTGACGGCTAGAAGAATCCTTATAGAATAAAATGTTACTTTGCATACAGTTGCAATTACATTATATTTATTAGGTATCTGGTTATTTTATTGGTAAGTGTATAACATCTCCCATAGCTAAAATAAAGAGGATAAAAATAGTTACATACAAAAGTGAATAACTTGCAAACATGCAGGATATTGCACATACCATCAACAGAGACAAATTGAGAGCAAGCAATACACATATATAACTGAACAACAAACACAAGTATCACAATTTGATTTGAGGAAAAGCGTAAAATATCTAGCAAGAAAAAAACGTCTAGCCATCTAGCATGCAATAATATGTAATACGATAAGAACCAACCAACTTCAATCCAATGACTGTGATCCTTCTAACAAACCCATTACTAAATATACAGTACACTGTATATACCAGTAATAATTTTTACTTAAGTATTAACCATAACTGAAGAAAACCTTAATATTTCTAATCAAACACTGTACCAACATACATACATGTAATACTGTACAATACTAAGTGGCTGCGTAAACTCCAAGAGGATTATGCTAAGAATAATAAAGGATAATGGAAATTTCAAGCATATAGACTTCCTTTAATAAAAGAACCAACCTAAAGGGATGTTCCTTATTGCTGTTGAGTGCATGGCATTGGCGGGATCCACCCTCCATACACCCCAATTTGAGAGACGATGTACTAAACACTGGTTTGTTAGAGAAGCTAAACACACTCTTACTGCGGCTCGGTACAGGCCGAACGTTAATGTCTAACTCAACAAACTTGAGTGGCACAGGATAGGTAGATGTGGGAGCCAATCGTCGTATAAGCTGTGTTGTCGCTGAAATAGTTATGGCTTCCTATGTAAATGACGTTAGTTTACTGATTAAAAGGGAGTACAACAATTGACACCTATTCCAAGTACTTTAAATTTTGATATTTCTACATTTTAAAATGCCTCTAACCACCTATTACATATCATACCAGGGTTCAAATCCCTTGCATATAAACCAGTCTAATGTATCAGTCAGTCTGTCACAGGTTGCTCATTATGCTGTTCTATAGAAAATTTTCTATAGAAAATGGTTATTGGGGGAAATATTTATCACTATCAGTATACAAAATAAGACCAACTACCTATTGTATTAGTAAATAAAAATATACTAACACATAAATGAAACCTTGAACCTTAACCTCCTCCCAAAAACTGTAATCATTGCCATAGCATTAAATCTGTCTGCATTTGTTTTATCTAAAATAAATAAAGCAATGTAAAAAAAAATATATATATAGTTAAAAATATGTAACATTCACAAGCAAAAACATGTGAAGTATAGGCTAATAAATAACACACACACATCTACATATATATATATATAATATATATATATATATATATATATATATATATATATATATATATATATATATATATATATATATATATATGCTGTATATAAATATATATATATATATACATATATATATATATATATATATATATATATATATATATATATATATATATATATATAAATATAAATATATATAATATATATATATATATATATATATATATATATATATATATATATATATATATATATATATATATATATTTATATTTATATTTATATATATATATATATATATATATATATATATATATATATATATATATATATATATATATAAATATATATATATATATATATATACAGTATATATATATATATATATATATATATATATATATATATATATATATATATATATATATATAATTATATAAATCATCATCTCCTCCTAAGCCTATTGAGGCCAAAGGACTTGGTTAGATTTTGCCAGCTGTCTCTATCTTGAGCTTTTAAATTAATACTTCTCCATGCATCATCTCCTACTTCATTGTCCATAGTCCTCAGCCATGTAGGCGTGGATCTACCAACTCTTCTAGTGCCTTGCAGAGCCTAATTGGAAGTTTGGAGAACTAATCTCTCTTGGAAAGTGCAAAAGGGCATGCTCAAACCATCTCCATCTACTTCTCACCATGATCTCACCCACATAAGGCACTCAAGTAATCTCTCTTATAGTTTTATTTCTAATCCTGTCCCGCCATATAACTCCAAAGATCCTTCTGAGGGCTTTGTTCTCAAATCTACAAAATCTGTTGGATAATGTTTCATTGTCGTACCACCACTCATGTCCATACAGTAACACCGATCTCACTAAACTGATATATAGCCTGATTTTTATATGTAATTTCAGACGATTTGATTGGCAAATTTGACTTAACCTAGCCATTGTCTGATTTGCTTTTTTTCAATCTTTCATTAAACTCTAATTCTAAAGATCCTGAATTAGAGCTCATAGTTCCCAAATATTTAAATTATTCCACCTCATTAATCCCTTCTCCTTCAAATGATATTTCATCTTCTATTGCATATTCCGTTCTCTTCATCTCTATCTTTCTTCTATTTATCTTGAGGTAAACCTCATGTGATATTTCATGCATTCTAATAAACAGGTTTTGCAAGTCCTGTGGTGGTGTTCTGCTAATAAGTACATCATCATCAACATACTCTAGGTCAGCTAATATCCTGTTACGAATCCAATTCAACCCTTCTAACCATCCCCAACTGTTCTATGCATTACAAAATCCAGGAGGATAAACATAGGTGACAACACATTAAATTTACATATTTAAGAGGAACTCATAATAATGTAGGACTCTCTACAAAATTGGCAGGTGCACACTATCAAAGGCTTCTTCATAGTCCCCAAATGCCATCAAAAGTAGATTTCTATATTCTACACATTGCTGTATCACAAGTCTTTAAATGAAAATTTGGTTAGGACAACTTCTACCTTTTCTAAATCCTGCTTGTTCATCTCTCCGCTTTTCATCAATCTTTCTCTCTAGTCACTTAAGAATGATCATACTATTTATCTTCATGACAAATGACATAAGTGTGATTCCTCTGTAATTATTGCAATCAGTCAATTTCCTTTTTTTTGCATTTATCACCAAAACTCAGTGCTCCTATTCATCAGGTTTTGCCTCTTCACGCCATATTCTGCAAAATAATCTTGTAACTATTCTAGGAGTCACTTTATTTTCAGCCAATATCATCTCAGCAGTTATTCCATCGTGTCCAGGGGCTTTCCTTCTCTTTAGTTTTTTAATGATAGCTTCGACTTCAAACAGAGAATTTATTCATGGGGACATCAAGAGCTTCCTCAGCTTCAGGTATATCAATCAAATTATTCCCTTGAAGAATGGCTGCAGAGTAATAGTATAGAGAAGTATGAAAAATATAGAGAGAAAAAGGTGGAAGTAAAGCACAAGGTACGTGAGGCAAAGAGGGCAGCTGACCTGAGGTGGGGTCAGGGATTGGGTCAGTCATATGAAGAGAATAAGAAGAAGTTTTGGAAGAAGTGAAGAGAGTAAGGAAGGCTGGCGCAAGAATTGAAGAGACAGTGAAAGATGGAAATGGAAGGTTGTTAAAAGGAGAGGAGGCAAGGAAAAGGTGGGCGGAATATTTTGAAAGTTTGCTGAATGTTGAGAATAATAGGGAGGCAGATATAATTGCTGTTCCAGGTGTTGAGGTGCCAGTGATGGGAGATGAGAATGAGAGAGAGATAACAATAGATGAAGTGAGGAGAGCACTAGATGAAACGAGAGTAGGAAAAGCATCTGGTATGGACGGTGTGAAAGCGGAGATGTTGAAGGAAGGGGGTGTGACTGTACTTGAATGGTTGGTGAGATTGTTTAATATGTGTTTTGTGTTGTCAATGGTACCAGTAGATTGGGTTTGTGCATGTATTGTACCACTATATAAGGGTAAGGGAGATGTGCATGAGTGTTGTAATTCAAGAGGTATTAGTTTGTTGAGTGTAGTTGGAAAAGTGTATGGTAGAGTATTGATTAATAGGATTAAGGATAAAACAGAGAATGCAATCTTGGAAGTACAGGGTGGTTTTAGAAGAGGTAGGGGTTGTATGAATCAGATTTTTACAGTTAGGCAGATATGCGAGAAATATTTAGCAAAAGGTAAGGAGGTGTATGTTGCGTTTATGGATCTGGAGAAAGCATATGATAGAGTTGATAGGGAAGCAATGTGGAATGTGATGAGGTTATATGGAGTTGGTGGAAGGTTGTTGCAAGCAGTGAAAAGTTTATACAAAGGTAGTAAAGCATGTGTTAGAATAGGAAATGAGGTGAGCGATTGGTTTCCGGTGAGAGTGGGGCTGAGACAGGGATGTGTGATGTCGCCGTGGTTGTTTAACTTGTATGTTGTTGGAGTGGTGAGAGAGGTGAATGCTCGAGTGTTTGGACGAGGATTAAAACTGGTAGGCGAGAATGACCATGAATGGGAGGTAAATCAGTTGTTGTTTGCGGATGATACTGTACTGGTAGCAGACACAGAAGAGAAGCTTGACCGACTAGTGACAGAATTTGGAAGGGTGTGTGAGAGAAGGAAGTTGAGAGTCAATGTGGGTAAGAGTAAGGTTATGAGATGTACGAGAAGGGAAGGTGGTGCAAGGTTGAATGTCATGTTGAATGGAGAGTTACTTGAGGAGGTGGATCAGTTTAAGTACTTGGGGTCTATTGTTGCAGCAAATGGTGGAGTGGAAGCAGATGTACGTCAGAGAGTGAATGAAGGTTGCAAAGTGTTGGGGGCAGTTAAGGGATTAGTAAAAAATAGAGGGTTGGGCATGAATGTAAAGAGAGTTCTGTATGAGAAAGTGATTGTACCAACTGTGATGTATGGATCGGAGTCGTGGGGAATGAAAGTGATGGAGAGACAGAAATTTAATGTGTTTGAGATGAAGTGTCTAAGGAGTATGGCTGGTGTATCTCGAGTAGATAGGGTTAGGAACGAAGTGGTGAGGGAGAGAACGGGTGTAAGAAAGGAGTTAGCGGCTAGAGTGGATATGAATGTGTTGAGGTGGTTTGGCCATGTTGAGAGAATGGAAAATGGTTGTCTGCTAAAGAAGGTGATGAATGCAAGAGTTGATGGGAGAAGTACAAGAGGAAGGCCAAGGTTTGGGTGGATGGATGGTGTGAAGAAAGCTCTGGGTGATAGGAGGATAGATGTGAGAGAGGCAAGAGAGCGTGCTAGAAATAGGAATGAATGGCGAGCGATTGTGACGCAGTTCCAGTAGGCCCTGCTGCTTCCTCCGATGCCTTAGATGACCGCGGAGGTAGCAGCAGTAGGGGAGTCAGCATTATGAAGCTTCATCTGTGGTGGAAATGTGGGAGGTTGGGCTGTGGCACCCTAGCAGTACCAGCTGAACTCGGTTGAGTCTCTGATTAGGCTGAAGGAACATAGAGAGTAGAGGTCCCCTTTTTGTTTTGTTTCATTGTTGGTGTCGGCTACCCCCCAAAATTGGGGGAAGTGCCTTGGTATATGGATGGATGGATATCTCCTATTCATGACTTCACCAAAGTGTTCCATCCAACGTTGCCTTTCTTCATCTTCTGTTGTTATAACAGATCAATCTCTCTTTTTGATGGGCATATGCTTTGTCTTCTTTGCATCTTATACTAAAGCTGTGTTAATACTGTACAATTACCTTTGAAAAGTAATATGAAATATAATACAGAGACTGAAACTACGTAATGACAATATAGTACAGTACAGTGGGTTACCGAGTGTGTTAGTCGACCGCGTAGGGAGCGGTCTGTGTTTCAAGGGGTTATGCCCTGACCCACCCCAAGGCACCAATTATATACGGAATTTTGCTTTTCACGGGTGTCTCTGTTACCCAACCCCTTGAAGATGGAGGGTTGATTGCCCTTCAAAATAATGGTTAATTAGAGCCCTCAACGAAGAATTACATCAGCATTCATAGACTGGATATATATCTCTAGAGTAACTAATATTGACATAAATATATGATTTTGTCACTTAGTTTCAAGCTCTTTGTTGCTGCTACTTTCTAGTTGTTTTTTAATTATAAATGTATATTACACTCTTCTATAGTTACCATATACACTTCAGTATTTATACTCTTCCATGTATTAAACACCAACTGAACCAAAAAGGTATGAATAGCAATCAGATTTAATGTAGACTTAGCATAGCCTACACTTGTTTTCTTAGATTACCCTAGCCTATACTTTCATGAAACCACAAAAGATTTCCAAAAACATTTAAGCCTTTAGCTTAAATCTACTTATACATTAATCTGAAATCAAAATAAATGGAAATAATATATATATATATATATATATATATATATATATATACATATATATATATATATATATATATACATATATATATATATATATATATATATATATATATATATATATATATACACACATATATATATATATATATATATATATATATATATATATATATATATATATATATACAGTACACACACACACACATATATATATATATATATATATATATATATATATATATATATATATATATATATATATATATATATTCATATAAACCACATATACCTCTTAATATCTGGATTCTCTCTACCTCCGGATCGGAGACCCAGGGGTTAATCAAATTTATGATAATAGCTTTTGGTCGGCCAGGGAATCGCACCCGAGCACAGGAATCTGAGTTTTCAATTTGGTTTTATAGGAATATAAACTATGAAATTAAATACCATGACTCTGGAAAGTTCCCACATACCACATAAGAAAAAATAAAATTTCCATACCTCCAAGACGAAGTGCAACATTCTCCAGTTTGATATCCACAGGGCACTGCAAATTATTAGTTAATAATAAGGCTGATCTCACTGTCACAAGCTTTCTTGCTGATCCATCCAATGTTACAGCCATGACAACCCTAGCGCTTGGAAGTTCGTAGCCCTGAAAATCAAAACTTTTATTTTCACCTGAAATTTAAGACCCCTATAATGTAACAATCAAATGAATACCATTCTATACCTGTATTTCAGAAAACATTACAGGTAAAAAATGATATTTTGATTATAAAATAAATTTTTGAATATACTTACCCGGTGAATATATAATAGCTGACGTCTCGGACGGCTCGACAGAAACACAAAAACTCGCGAGCGATCGCCATGAAGGTTGCGGGTGTGCCCACCAGCGCCGACTATCGGCCAGATACCGCATATACATGTAAACAGCTCCAGTTCTTCTCATTCCGCTGGGTCTCTATCGGGGAGGAAGGGAGGGCCTTTAATTTATATATTCACCGGGTAAGTATATTCAAAAATTTATTTTATAATCAAAATATCATTTTTAAATATTAAACTTAGCCGGTGAATATATAATAGCTGATTCACACCCATGGTGGTGGGTAGAGACCAGTATTAATACAATAAAGGCGTATATGCTTAGAGTTTTTGACAGTTATATCATAACAAAACCCAAAAAAATATAGGTACCTGGTAAGGAAGCTGACTCTGACGATTACTCTGCCTTATTAGTCCGCTTTCCTCACGAAGCCCAGCCATCCTCTCAGGATGCTGAAAGTCTCCCAGGAGCTGTTATATCCAGGGCGACCACCCATACAACAGGACCTCATCAAAACCCTTAATCTGGGCGCTCTCAAGAAACGACATTTGACCACCCGCCAAATCAACCAGGACGCGAAAGGCTTCTCAGCCTTCCGTACAACCCAAAATAAGATTAAAAACATTTCAAGAGAAGATTAAAAGGATATTGGAATTAAGGGAATGTAGTGGTAGAACCCTCACCCACTACTGCACTCGCTGCAACGAATGGACCCAGTGTGTAACAGTCCTCATAAAGAGTCTGGACGTCTTTTAAGTAAAATGAAGCGAACACCTTGCTCCTCCAAAAGGTCGCGTCCATAATACTTCGCAGAGATCTGTTTTGCTTAAAGGCCACGGAAGTTGCTATCGCTCTTACTTCGTGCGTCTTGACCTTAAGTAAACAACGATCTTTTTCACTTAAGTGAGAATGAGCTTCTCGGATTAAAAATCTAATAAAATACGATAAAGCATTTTTTGACATAGGCAATGAGGGCTTCTTAACTGAGCACCATAAGGCCTCAGATCCACCTCGTAAGGATCTGGTACGAGCTAAATAAAACTTAAGAGCTCTAACTGGGCACAGTACTCTTTCAAGCTCGTTGCCTACGATCTCTGATAGGCAAGGTATATCAAAAGATTTAGGCCAAGGACGAGAAGGCAGTTCATTTTTAGCCAAGAAACCAAGCTGAAGCGAACATGTGGCTTTATCTGTAGAAAAGCCGATGTTTTTACTAAAGGCATGGATCTCACTGACCCTTTTAGCCGAAGCCAAGCACACTAAGAAAAGAGTCTTGAGGGTGAGATCCTTCAGGGAGGCTGAATGTAATGGCTCAAACCTGTCGGACATTAGGAACCTTAGGACCACGTCTAAGTTCCATCCAGGAGTTGCCATACGACGCTCCTTAGAGGTCTCGAAGGACTTAAGGAGATCTTGGAGATCTTTATTATAGGACAGATCTAAGCCTCTATGTCTGAACACAGAAGCCAACATGCTCCTGTAACCCTTAATAGTGGGAGCAGAGAGGGAGCGAACATTTCTCAGATGCAGGAGAAAGTCTGCAATTTGGGCTATAGAGGTACTGGAAAAGGAAATGGATGATG
The DNA here is from genome assembly GCF_036898095.1 of Palaemon carinicauda. Taxonomy (NCBI): domain Eukaryota; kingdom Metazoa; phylum Arthropoda; class Malacostraca; order Decapoda; family Palaemonidae; genus Palaemon; species Palaemon carinicauda. The sequence goes on from NC_090732.1 coordinate 12,205,389, forward strand.
ACTTGCACCAGTCTCTAAAGACTTCCCACTTCGACTGGTAGACCTTGATGGTAGAAGCTCTCCTAGCTCTCGCAATCGCTCTGGCTGCCTCCTTCGAAAAACCTCGAGCTCTTGAGAGTCTTTCGATAGTCTGAAGGCAGTCAGACGAAGCACGGGGAGGCTTTGATGAAGACTCCTTACGTGGGGCTGCCGTAAGAGATCCATCCTTAAAGGAAGACTCCTTGGAACGTCTACCAGCCATTGAAGTACCTCTGTGAACCACTCTCTCGCGGGCCAGAGGGGAACAACCAACGTCAACCTTGTCCCTTCGTGAGAGGCAAACTTCTGCAGTACCTTGTTGATGATCTTGAACGGCGGGAATGCGTACGCGTCCAGGTGAGACCAGTCCAGTAGAAAAGCATCTATGTGGGCCGCCTCTGGATCTGGGACTGGAGAGCAATAGATCGGGAGCCTTTTGGTCAACGAGGTGGCAAAGAGGTCTATGGAGGGTTGGCCCCAAGTCACCCAAAGACTCTTGCACACGTCCTTGTGGAGGGTCCATTCTGTGGGGATCACCTGACCTCTCCGACTGAGACAGTCCGCCAAGACGTTCAAGTCCCCCTGGATGAATCTTGTCAACAGGGAGATGCCTCGATTTTTTGACCAGATGAGGAGGTCCCTTGCGATGACGAACAGTGTGTGGGAGTGAGTGCCTCCTTGCTTGGAGATGTACGCCAAGGCTGTGGTGTTGTCCGAATTGACTTCTACCACTTTGTTTCGTAGAATGCTCTCGAAACTCGTCAAGGCCAAGTGAACCGCCAACAGCTCCTTGCAGTTGATGTGCATGCTCCTCTGATCCGACGTCCAAAGACCCGAACATTCCAGACCGTCCAGAGTAGCTCCCCAACCCAAATCCGACGCGTCTGAGAACAACACGTGGTTTGGGTTCTTGACCGCCAGGGACAGACCCTCTCGCAGACTTATGTTGCTGTCCCACCAGTTCAGGCACGTTTTTACTGGCTTGAAGATCGGGATTGACACAGCTTCCAAAGTCTTGCTCTTGTTCCAATGGAAGTCTAGATGGAACTGGAGAGGGCGAAGGTGAAGTCTCCCTAGTGAGATAAATTGCTCCAGGGATGACAGAGTCCCTAAGAGGCTCATCCAACTTCTCACTGAGCAACGGTCTTTTTTCAGCATGAGGCGGACTTTGAGCAGGGCTTGCTCTATCCTGGTGGCAGACGGAAAAGCCCGAAAAACTAGACTGCGAATCTCCATCCCCAAATAGAGAATCGTCTGGGAGGGATTCAGTTGAGACTTTTCTAAGTTCACCAACAGTCCCAACTCCTTTGCCAGACCCAACGTCCATTGAAGGTCCTGCAGACAGCGATGACGGGACGATGCTCTGAGAAGCCAATCGTCCAGGTACAGGGAGGCTCGAATTCCCGATAAATGAAGGAATTTTGCCACATTCCTCATGAGCCTCGTAAACACGAGAGGAGCAGGGCTGAGGCCGAAGCACAGTGCTCGGAACTGGTACACCACATTCCTGTAAACAAACCTCAGATACGGTTGAGAATCTGGGTGTATAGGAATGTGGAAGTACGCATCCTGCAGGTCGAGAGAGACCATCCAGTCTCCCTCTCTGACCGCTGCTAGGACGGACTTCGTAGTCTCCATCGTAAATTTTGTTTTTACAACAAAAACGTTGAGCGCACTGACGTCCAGCACTGGCCTCCAACCTCCTGTATGCTTTGGGACTAGGAAGAGACGGTTGTAAAATCCCGGTGATTGAAGGTCCGAGACTTTCACCACCGCTCCCTTCTCTAGCAACAGAGAAACCTGCTGATGTAGAGCTTGTCTCCTTGACTCCTCTCGATACCTGGGAGAGAGGTCTAAAGGAACTGTTACTAGAGGAGGTCTGCGTACAAAAGGTATTTTGTACCCCTCCTTGAGCAACAACACAGACTCTTGGTCTGCACCCCTCTTCTCCCAGGCCTGCCAGAAGCTGTTCAGTCTGGCCCCTACCGCTGTCTGAGGACGTGGGCAGTCAGACTCTGCCACGGGAGGACTTGGATCCTCTCCTCTTGCCTCTTTTACCGTCGGCACGAGCGCCTCCCCTGCTGGGGGCTCTGCCACGAAAGGGCGGGATAAACCTAGTCGCTGGGGTATCGATCTTGGGTCTTACGACATAAGACGATGAAGGAGCACCCTCGCGAGCAGAAGTAGCCATCAGGTCGTGTGTATCCTTCTGCACCAGCGAAGCCGCAATATCCTTGATCAACTGTTGAGGAAACAAGGCAGATGACAAGGGGGCAAAGAGAAGCTCCGACCTTTGACAGGGAGTCACTCCTGCCGAAAGGAACGAGCAAAGAGTCTCCCTCTTCTTCAGGACTCCAGCCGTAAAGGTAGCAGCGAGCTCATTGGATCCATCACGGATGGCTTTGTCCATGCAGGACATAAGAAGCACGGAAACATCCTGGTCGGCCGACGAGATCTTCCTGCTTAATGCTCCTAGAGACCAATCTAAGAAGTTAAAAACTTCGAATGCCCTGTAAACCCCTTTAAGGAGATGGTCAAGGTCCGAGGAGGACCAACAAACTTTAGAGCGTCTCATGGCCAGGCGACGGGGAGAGTCTACGAGGCTTGAGAAGTCTCCCTGGGCAGAGGCAGGGACTCCCAAGCCGAGAACTTCTCCCGTGTCATACCAGACGCTTGCTCTAGAAGCTAGTTTAAAAGGAGGGAAAGTAAAGGCCGTCTTCCCCAAACTCCTCCTGGTAATCAACCAGTCGCCTAGCAAACGTAAAGCCCTCTTAGAGGAGCGAGAGAGCATTAGCTTAGTAAAAGAAGGCTTCGAAGCAGCTAGGCCTAGCGCAAACTCTGACGGAGGCGAACGAGGAGCAGAAGTTACAAAATGGTCTGGGAAAAGATCCTTAAAAATCATCATGATTTTCTTAAAGTCCATAGAGGGTTGAGCAGCTTTAGGCTCTTCTCCGTCTGATAAAATGCCCAAAGGAATATCAGTAGGCGGAGGATCAGCAACATCCTCATCTGAAGAAACCTCGTCCGACAATTGTCGAGTCTCATGAAAAGGAGAGACCTGCCGCGGCGGCAAAGCTTGACAGGCAATGTCCACAAGCAAAGGAGCAGCAGTAGCAGTCGAGGAAGCTACGTCATGCCGCTGCTGAAAGGACTGACCAACAACAACAACAGGAGTTGATGGACGCTCGACGTCACGTCGGAACTGCTTTGACTGCCTAGACTGAGCAGTCAAAACAACCCTTGACTGCGGTGCTTGACGCTCAACGTCAAGTCGAGGCAACTGAGCTGGTTGTCGAACGTCCTGAACGTCAACACGAGACTGCGGCAGCGGCTGAACGTCAACACGAGGCTGCGGCAGCGGCTGAAAGTCAACACGGGACTGCAGCGAGTGAGGATCCAAGTCACGTGACTGACGTGACAAACTACCGACATCACGTTTCATAACGTCAAAAGGACGAGTAAAAGCTCGTTTGGGCGGCTGACGGCCAGAGTCTTGATCAGCGTAACGGCGAGGATCATCGTGAACCTGCTCAACGGTATACTCCTCCATAAGGGAGGCAAGCTTAGTCTGCATATCCTGCAGGACAACCCATTTAGGATCAACGGGAGTCGGGACGGGCCGAGACGATGGTAACGTCTGTGACGGCAAAACATTGCCTTTACTGAGACTCTCGGAGCCCGTGTTACGCTTACGTTTAATAGGCGAACAGTCTTCCGATGACTGCAAAGGGTCAGAGCTGTCCCAATGGCTACAGCCAGGACGCTGGACCTGTCCTGAAGGGACTGACTTCCGCTTCAAGGGTCTAGAAACCTTGCGCCAAGGTTTCTTTTGCGAGAAGCCTTCGGATGACGAGGAGAAAACAGCCTCGCTCGTCTTATGGTAGGGGCGATCTTGACGAGAAACGCCCGATACCAAAGAGGGAACGTCTGTACGTTGGTAAAAGCCTCTCGTCCCCTTAAGTCCTACGACATTACTTCTCCCTGGTGCAGGGGAGCCTGAAAGAGGTCTCGGACTAGGGGAACGACAAGCACGAACAGACAAACCCTCGGTCGCAACACTAAAAACACTTTGCGCACTTATCACTTTATCACCACGATTTTCTGATTTGGCACTCTGACACTTCAATAAATTCACATCTGACATGAGTTGATTACGGTCCGATGCTAAGGACTCAACTTTCTCGCCTAAAGCTTGAATGGCAAGCAACATATCCCGCATGGACGGTTCATGAGTGCTAGTAGAGGGTTCAGGAACAACTACTACAGGGGAAGGATTAGGTTCAGGGGCATGGGAGGAGGAAAATTCCAACGACCTAGAGGAGCTTCTCCTCACCCTATCTCTCTCCAGCTTACGAGAATATTTATCAAATTCAAGCCAGTCGAATTCCGACAAGACCACGCACTCATCACACCGATCTCCTAATTGACAGGTTTTACCCCGGCAATTAGAACACACGGTATGTGGGTCGAGAGGCGCCTTGGGAAGACGTTTGTTACAATCCCTAGCATTACATTTGCGAAATTTAGGTCCAGGGATAGGAGAAGGGTCAGCCATATTGAACAGTCAAAGAAAATCCAAAACAAATCCAAAGTCATCAACAATAAACACTAGCCAAAAAAGGGTTCAAGAGTTTTAATTGAAGAGAAAAACACCCGTCACAGCGAAAGCTCAAAACAACCAAAAAGAAGTACTTCACCAAAAATGACGAAAACTCCAGGTCAACAGCGAGCGGAATCAACTTGTCAATAAGACCGACAGGGAAGAACTGGAGATGTTTACAAGTATATGCGGTATCTGGCCGATAGTCGGCGCTGGTGGGCACACCCGCAACCTTCATGGCGATCGCTCGCGAGTTTTTGTGTTTCTGTCGAGCCGTCCGAGACGTCAGCTATTATATATTCACCGGCTAAGTTTAATATTTAAAAATATACAGTAATGTACAGGAAGCAAAATCAATATAGTACTGTAATGTATAAGAACAAGTTATACAGCTGGTTACCTCAATAAAATTTTAGCGTAGAATAGAGTTGTTTAACATACAGTACAAACTTTGTAAAATGAATATCACCATTATTGTCATCCCATGACTGCAACTAATTTATTTTTCTGTAATAAAGCTTTAATGAGCTATTTACTTTACTCCTTATAGGTGAATATATTTGCGTGAAAGATTTCTTCATATCTATGTAATTCATACAATTATCAAATTGTATAACACTCCAGTGCTTCAGTAATCAAAATGTAAATTACACTTTTTTCCAATGAAGACAATTAACCCCTGTGGCCGCGGGGGCATATAAAAATTAGAATAGCGCCAACGTTATCCCTGCGTGTCGTATGAGGCGACTAAAAGGGACGGGACGAGGGGGCTGGGAACCCCCTCTCCTGTAAAAAATTCCTGCGAGACATCAACAAGGAGATGGAGCTGGGGGGAGAGTGACTGCTCCCCGCACTCTAGTTTTGGGGTGTCTGAATGTGCGTGGATGTAGTACGATAGAGAGTAAAAGATGTGAGATTGGAAGTATGTTTAGAAGTAGAAGGATGGATGTATTGGCCTTGTGTGAGACAAAGATGAAAGGAAAGGGTGAAGTGATGTTTGGTGAAATGTCTGGTAGAGTGTCTGGGATTGAAAGGGGAAGAGCGAGAGAGGGTGTGGCGTTATTGCTGAGTGAATGGATGACAGGTAAAGTAGTGGAATGGAAGGAGATATCATCTAGGTTAATGTGGGTAAGGGTTAGGTTGGGTAGGGAATGTTGGGCGTTTGTCAGTGCGTATGGGCCAGGTAGTGAGAAAAGTGAAGAAGAGCGGAATGAGTTCTGGAATGATTTGACTAGGTGTGTAGAAGGACTGGGTAGAAGGAATTATGTAGTTGTTATGGGTGACTTAAATGCTAGAGTGGGCGCTGGAGAGGTAGAAGGTGTCATTGGTAAGTATGGCGTACCAGGTGAAAATGAGAGTGGTGAGAGACTGGTAGACATGTGTGTTGAACAAGAGATGGTAATAAGTGCTAGCTTCTTTAAAAAGAAAGATAAAAATAAGTATACATGGGTAAGAGTGGCAAATGGAAGAGTAGTAGAAAGGGCATTAATGGATTATGTGTTGGTGACTAAAAGAATGTTTGGAAGATTGAAAGACGTGCACGTGTATAGGGGTATGGCTAACGGTATGTCTGATCATTTTTTGGTGGAAGGAAAATTAGTTGTAGCAAAAGAGTGGGGGAATAGAGTAGGTGGATGTAAAAGGGAGGTAGTGAGGATTGAAGAGCTAATAAAACCGGGGGTAAAAAGTAAATATCAGGAAAGGTTGAAAATGGCATATGATGAGGTGAGAGTAAGAGAAACTGGTAATCTAGAGGAGGAGTGGAAGTTAGTAAAAGAAAATTTTGTTGGGATTGCAAGTGATGTATGTGGTAAGAAGGTTGTTGGAGGCAGCATGAGGAAGGGCAGTGAATGGTGGAATGAAGGAGTGAAGGTGAAAGTGGAAGAGAAAAAGAGGGCTTTTGAAGAATGGCTGCAGAGTAATAGTATAGAGAAGTATGAAAAATATAGAGAGAAAAAGGTGGAAGTAAAGCGCAAGGTACGTGAGGCAAAGAGGGCAGCTGACCTGAGGTGGGGTCAGGGATTGGGTCAGTCATATGAAGAGAATAAGAAGAAGTTTTGGAAAGAAGTGAAGAGAGTAAGGAAGGCTGGCGCAAGAATTGAAGAGACAGTGAAAGATGGAAATGGAAGGTTGTTAAAAGGAGAGGAGGCAAGGAAAAGGTGGGCGGAATATTTTGAAAGTTTGCTGAATGTTGAGGATAATAGGGAGGCAGATATAATTGCTGTTCCAGGTGTTGAGGTGCCAGTGATGGGAGATGAGAATGAGAGAGAGATAACAATAGATGAAGTGAGGAGAGCACTAGATGAAACGAGAGTAGGAAAAGCATCTGGTATGGATGGTGTGAAAGCTGAGATGTTGAAGGAAGGGGGTGTGACTGTACTTGAATGGTTGGTGAGATTGTTTAATATGTGTTTTGTGTTGTCAATGGTACCAGTAGATTGGGTTTGTGCATGTATTGTACCACTATATAAGGGTAAGGGAGATGTGCATGAGTGTTGTAATTCAAGAGGTATTAGTTTGTTGAGTGTAGTTGGAAAAGTGTATGGTAGAGTATTGATTAATAGGATTAAGGATAAAACAGAGAATGCAATCTTGGAAGTACAGGGTGGTTTTAGAAGAGGTAGGGGTTGTATGAATCAGATTTTTACAATTAGGCAGATATGCGAGAAATGTTTAGCAAAAGGTAAGGAGGTGTATGTTGCGTTTATGGATCTGGAGAAAGCATATGATAGAGTTGATAGGGAAGCAATGTGGAATGTGATGAGGTTATATGGAGTTGGTGGAAGGTTGTTGCAAGCAGTGAAAAGTTTATACGAAGGTAGTAAAGCATGTGTTAGAATAGGAAATGAAGTGAGTGATTGGTTTCCGGTGAGAGTGGGGCTGAGACAGGGATGTGTGATGTCGCCGTGGTTGTTTAACTTGTATGTTGATGGAGTGGTGAGAGAGGTGAATGCTCGAGTGCTTGGACGAGGATTAAAACTGGTAGGCGAGAATGACCATGAATGGGAGGTAAATCAGTTGTTGTTTGCGGATGATACTGTACTGGTAGCAGACACAGAAGAGAAGCTTGACCGACTAGTGACAGAATTTGGAAGGGTGTGTGAGAGAAGGAAATTGAGAGTCAATGTGGGTAAGAGTAAGGTTATGAGATGTACGAGAAGGGAAGGTGGTGCAAGGTTGAATGTCATGTTGAATGGAGAGTTACTTGAGGAGGTGGATCAGTTTAAGTACTTGGGGTCTGTTGTTGCAGCAAATGGTGGAGTGGAAGCAGATGTACGTCAGAGAGTGAATTAAGGTTGCAAAGTGTTGGGGGCAGTTAAGGGAGTAGTAAAAAATAGAGGGTTGGGCATGAATGTAAAGAGAGTTCTGTATGAGAAAGTGATTGTACCAACTGTGATGTATGGATCGGAGTTGTGGGGAATGAAAGTGAGGGAGAGACAGAAATTGAATGTGTTTGAGATGAAGTGTCTAAGGAGTATGGCTGGTGTATCTCGAGTAGATAGGGTTAGGAACGAAGTGGTGAGGGAGAGAACGGGTGTAAGAAATGAGTTAGCGGCTAGAGTGGATATGAATGTGTTGAGGTGGTTTGGCCATGTTGAGAGAATGGAAAGTGGTTGTCTGCTAAAGAAGGTGATGAATGCAAGAGTTGATGGGAGAAGTACAAGAGGAAGGCCAAGGTTTGGGTGGATGGATGGTGTGAAGAAAGCTCTGGGTGATAGGAGGATAGATGTGAGAGAGGCAAGAGAGCGTGCTAGAAATAGGAATGAATGGCGAGCGATTGTGACGCAGTTCCAGTAGGCCCTGCTGCTTCCTCCGGTGCCTTAGATGACCGCGGAGGTAGCAGCAGTAGGGGAGTCAGCATTATGAAGCTTCATCTGTGGTGGAAATGTGGGAGGTTGGGCTGTGGCACCCTAGCAGTACCAGCTGAACTCGGTTGAGTCCCTGATTAGGCTGAAGGAACATAGAGAGTAGAGGTCCCCTTTTTGTTTTGTTTCGTTGTTGGTGTCGGCTACCCCCCAAAATTGGGGGAAGTGCCTTGGTATATTGATTGATTGACCCCCAAAGGACGTACGGGTACGTACCTCATAAGCCATCCCTTTACCCCCATGGACGTACGGGTACGTTTTCTATACTTATGCGTAGATAACAGGTCTTGGCAGGCGTTGTATTTGAAATACAACGCTTTACTGTTGTGATGTTGTTACTTCGATGTCTTGTCATCAATGTAACATGAATAAAAAGTTTCTCTGGGCCCAAAAAGGGTCAAGATGGACCTTTAAATTTTCTTTGAAGAATCAGCTGATATTTCCTGTGCAGTTATTTTAGGTTGCAGAGATATTTACACAAATATTACGAAAATAGGGCACTGTTACCAGTGCAAGAGTGTGGTTTCGTTGTTCCTTCGACATCTTATCATCAATGTAATGTGAATAAAAAGTTCTCTGAGGCCCACAGGGGTCATGAATGACCTTTAAATTTTATGTAAAGGAAACAGCTGACCTTTTATGTGCATTTGCTTTAGATTTCATAGCTATTATTATCGAATAATTACGTAAAATGGTTCCGTTGCCATGGTAACACAATGTTTTCATTGTTTTACAATGCCAGATCCCCACAGAGGTCAAGATGGACCTTTAAACTTTCTGTTATCAATCAGATTATTTTTCCTTGTATTTTTTGAGGTTTTTCATAGTCATTTATACAAATTTTACAAAAAATTGTCATCATTACTCCTGCGTGACTATTGTTTGATTGTTCCTTGGATATCGTGTCAACAATGATGAATGAAAAGTTTCCCTGGGCTCCACTGGGGTCTTGATTGACCTATAAATTTTCTTTATAGATTCAGCTCGTATTTCATATGCAGTTTGTTTAGGTTTCATAGCTATTTACACGAGTAATTACTAAAAATGATTTCGTTACCATGGTAACGATGTGTTTACGTTTGCGCCACGGCGTAAGGAAGAAGTTCCCCGGAGTGAGCGTAACGCTCTTGCGCCACGGCGTAAGGAAGAAGTTCCCCGGAGTGAGCGTAACGCTCTTTAAAATCTCCGTGTCTCGGAATTTAAAGGTCCGAAAGCAGCTGATTTTAGTTGTTATGCGTTTATTTATGCCTAACATGATTATTTTTGTATATTTTTTGTTGCTATTTTGCCGAAACTTTGAGTATATTTCTCATTTCTTGTCGTCATCCTTGCTCCCGGGGAAAAATAAGACTCCCTCTGCCATTGTCAGGCAGGACAAACAAAGACTTTTAAATTTCCTCGTCTTGTGATTTAAAGGCCTCAAAGCAGCTGATTTGGGTTGCCATGCAGCTTTTATGCTTATCAGAATTATTTTTGTATGTTTTTTATTTCTATTTTGCCGAAACATTTAGTAAATTTCATATTTTTTTCGGGGAATGAAGACACTGTGAGCGCGAGGTAGGCAGACAGCGTGGTTGAGTCCGTCACCACCAAGACTCGCCGACCACCAACACCGTCGCCGTGTGTCTCAGTTCAACTCTTGACTTTGTGGAAGGAGGATGTGTTTCGTGCGTTATCCGTCAATTTTGCGCTTTTACAGCCTATTCTAATAAGTGATAGTGCTTTATACCTTTTTAGAATATTCCTCTTTATATGTGTGAAGGCATTTGTTGGATAAAATGCCTAATGGTCAAGAAAGATCAGTGTGAATGAAAAATTCTGTGATTAATGGCAACTCAAGGGAAGAAATTGCGACTGTTGTCTCGACCTGGTAAACATGTAACTACGATTTGAAAGGTTGGTGTTGTGTTTATGCATGTATGTTTTCATATTATTTCAAGTATTCTATAGGAATATATATATATATATATATATATATATATATATATATATATATATATATATATATATATATATATATATATACCGTATACATATTCATTTGAAAATACGTCGATTTATTTTAGGCAGCCACTGTGTATATTTGAAACTGACTTTGCTGAGAGAGAGAGAGAGAGAGAGAGAGAGAGAGAGAGAGAGAGAGAGAGAGAGAGAGAGAGAGAGAGAGAGAGAGAGATTGTAAAAGTTTCTTTCTTTCGGTCATAACTGACCTATGCTTAGAGGAATTTTATTATTTTTTTTTTATTTTTGAAGAAAATTGATTGAACTTTCTTATGGCATGTGTGAAAATAAGGATAAAGCAATGTAAATAGTGGGTATTGTTAGATGAAGTTAGGCGATGACAAACTTTTTTTTTTTTTATCGTATACATTCCAATAAATAACAGAGAATTCTCATTACAGATACTTGAAAATTATACCATCTTATGGACAATTTATTCAGCTATAAAATTGTATCTAATAGTTTGTAGTTAGAAGAAATGAATAAGGAAAAAAAATAATAAAATGTGTAAAAGCTGTAAACCCAAATTTCTTTACCGCAAGTAACGAGATTTAGGTTTTCAGTTTTTGCTCGTTTACTACTTTTTTCCATGTTTCCTCTCGTTTAACTACAAATTCTAATATACGATTTTATAGCTGAATAAATTGTCTATAATATGGTATCATTTTGAAGTCTCCTTGAGGAGAACTTACTTTGCTGTATCGGAATGTATACGATAAAACATAAAACATTTCGTCATCGCCTAACTTCACCTAACGATAGCCACTATTTAGATGGCTTTATCATTATTTTCGCATATGTCATTAGAAAGTTCAATTAATTTACTTCAAAATAATAAAAAAAAAAAAGAAAATTACTCTAAATATAGGTTACGTATGATCGATAGAACGAAACTTTTGCAATCTCCGATTTTCGTTACTTGCGCTAAGGAAATTTAGGTTTACAATTGTTGTGGGTATACTATTTTTTTTTCATGTTTTCCTTCTTTTAACTACAAACTATTATACACCATTTTATAGCTGAATAAATTTCCTATAAGATGGTATAGTTTTACGATTTCTGTGAGAAGACCCATCTGTGCTTTATCGCAATGTATACGAAAGAATATAAAAAATTTCGTCATCGCCCAACTTCATCTAACAATAGCGGCTATTTATATTATTTTCTTTATACTTTTGATAACTATATTGAAAACTTCAACCTTTTTCCAAAAAAATTAGACCAATCTGACTTCTCTAAGATGAAAATTGAGGCTGTGGGTGCGATTTGAAAAAAATAAGTCGAAAAGCCCTTCAAAACTGAAAATGCCTGGGGCTTAAAGCACGGAAGTTTCCAAGTACGCCGGAGGTAAAAGGGTTAATAAAGAATAAAACTGCTAAAACCCTATTGTCACTCTTCAAAAGATAAAAAAGTATCAACAGATAAAACTAACAAAGATATCTTTGAACTTTCTAATCAAAGAATAAAATATCTTACAACTGATGATGCTGAAGATGGCTGCGAAGATGCTAAACGAAAGAAAACACCAACTTTATCGACCGTCACAGGTCCAACTGGTTTCCACCCCTCCACTTGAACTAGTAACTGATGTACTTTCAATTCGTGTGTATCCCGATGTCTCTGTTTTCCACGTCCCTCAAAAGAGAAAGGAACTGTATTGCCAGCTGGAACACATGTCCACTCCAATTCAGGCATCCTGTTCAGTGTAAGGTTCTCCATATCTGCCATACTGAAAAACAAATGAAAAAGTATAATTCAAACTCATCATTCATAATTTGATGTTAATTACTTTTAATGGTTAACAGTAATAAAAGACTAATCTGAATTCTTAAATAGACTGAGATGATCTCATAAAATAGCTGCTTTCCCCATTGAAACACTTTATTTTGCAGCTTTATAATTTTCTAGAAAAATGGCTGTACAATTACATACAAAAAATTAAGACAAAGTATCAAGACTATTTACGCATACTGTATAAATGTAAAGAATTACTGAGTTATTCAATGTCACCAATGCCATAGCATTCATAATAGGAGCGATGTCCCTGTTGCAACCACAGGCAGTCATTGCTTGCAGGAACCATTAAAGGATTCCCAGCAATAGATAGGAAAGTTTAAAAAAATACTATCGATGGCAAGACATATTACTTGTAATACAATGGCATATATGCTGGGTGAAGATATTGGTGAACATATAGCCACAAATCTTTTTGCTTGATCTCCTCCCATTCCCAACATCCAAATGCTATAAACGTCCCATTAACTTTAGTTGAGCAATATGGATCCAGATGAGCCTCGTATTCTTTTATCAAGTAATTAGAAGCTATTTTGATGTCTAAGCCATCAAAAACATTATCTACTGCTATATTGCCATTTAAAGTAATCCTTCCAATACCGCAGGTGTTCTGTTCCACGCACCACTGTAATAGCTGAAAAACCGCAAGTAGATACAGAAATCTACGGTATATTTTTCCATTATATCAAAAAAATTTCATAATTTATTCATTTTATTTATGAATTTAAACTTTTGTAAACCATCCTAAAACTCTTATAAACCTGATATAAACTCTTAAAATGATATTTTGATTATAAAATAAATTTTTGAATATACTTACCCGGTGAATATATAATAGCTGCAACTCTGTTGCTCGACAGACACATACATAAAAACTCGCCAGCGATCGCTATACAGGTTGCGGGTGTGCCCACCAGCGCCAACTGTCGGCCAGATACCA
>NC_090732.1:12218630-12376130 GCF_036898095.1 Palaemon carinicauda
TTCAAGGTAAGTCTCTGTGTCGGAACAAATTTGGTTTAAGGTATGGTATCAATCGTCTTATTGAAAAAGTTAACAGCGTTAAGTAATATGTGTATATTTTTATTTATAAATTTTACATTTGAGGATGTGTTTAGAATCCAATATGAAAATGTGAGTGTATAACAAAAGATTTGTTTGGTTTATGGTAGGTTGCCGTTGCATTCGAGAAAAAGGCGAGTCTCGGGTAATTGATAGTTATCAATCTAGGTTGCTATACTTCCTGTCTTTCGTTTTCATTAACCCACCTCTATCAAAGGGTGGGACTCTGTGTACTATAAACATCAAGGGAGGCTCATAGAAATACAAAGAATTCCAATATTGATATTAATTATTTCTATGCTCACCAGACCTTCGTAAACATGAACCCCTCCTCCACATAGACTAGTGATCTGTTTTGAGTTCAAGACTGAAAAGTCAAAGGAATTTTGAGGTACCAAGGCTCAAATAATTATTGTCAACTACCAGATTAACTCTATAAAGTACTTCACTAGGGGGGGGGAAGGGGGGTAGGCCCTATTAAAAGGAAAAGAAAATGGATAGAAGTTGGCATCTACCTAGCTTCGAGAGAGAAAAGCACTATGAACATCAGGTGAGTATAGAAAAAATAAATTCTATCAAAATTCTTTACATATGCGTGCCAAACAGTTTTCAAGTGTTAGTGATAAAGTTATCGTTTTATTTTTATTATTGTTTTACTATTATTACTATTATTATAATTATCATACAGGGGAGTATCATGTTAATACTGCGCCAATATATAGTATACAGTACTTGCAATTTTAATACTCAGTATCAACATTGCTAGAAAAAATCTCAATGTAGAGTACTATACCATATCATTACAGTACTGTGCAGTGAATTCACAACTGTAGAGTACAGTATTTCTAATTTAAAAGTAAAATTACAATTCTTGGCGAATATTTAAAAGTAAAAAATACAAAGGAAAAAAAATTCTTAGAATTTATATAACCACTAGGGTACTTTGAAAAGTTACGACATTGAATGGGGTTTTACAGGTAAAATACTTTTCCTAAGTTGTATGGTCTTACTACAGGTGATGTAAGAGTTGTGCGGTAGGTACATTAAAATGTAAACTGATGAGTTTGTAGTATAAAATGTATCAAATCTGTTTAGGAATCTTATTTGCTAAACACAACTCAATTGTTTAAATTTACCTGAGCAGCTAAGCATGATTTAATTAAAATTGTAAGGAAGATCTATTAGGTCAGGACACTTCAGTATAAGATCTTCCAAGTGAGATTGGACAAAAAGAAAATCAAGAGGACTTTTGTACTAACAAGGGATCTAGAGTAGGCAAAATGTTATAAAAACAAAATTGTATAAGAAGTGAAAGACCCAATTAACCTGGAATGAGCACCTATAAGCCAAGCTATCAAATGGTTGTCCAAATTACTATCATTTAATTGCCTCTTCCTACACTTAGCACTGCTGTCTTTCTTTCTAAGTTTAAGCTTACATACCTGATACAAAGTCATTGATAAAAGTCCATTACATCTGCACCTGAAGCAATAATGTATTCTGGTAACCTTAGAAGACATACCTGATAATTTCTGAACTAAAGAACTCAAAAAAAAAAATCAGATGCAATAGTTATTTTTTGAAAATGGGCTTGCTAAAGAGGAGGTATATATATTTCATCAGGGGAAATTGAATAATTGCAACTTTACCTACAGAGATCCATGCCCTGAAAGTTAGCTTGTTGCACATACTCAGACCAACAAGTCCCTTTCAACAGGGCCTATCTGTAATGTAACAACCTCCCTATTCAAAAAAGCTGATCCTGTCTCCAACCATAAAACCCACGATGTGAGAAAAATTGTGGCTTAACTAGTGTTCTTTGCTAATATGCAATTTCAGAACATTCACAGCCTTATGGCTTGGTCTGGACATAAGGTGTTTATTAAACACTACTTGAAACCAATCCAAACAGTACAACAGTCACATGTGGTACTTGGCTTGTTTGTAACCCATACAGGAGAAACCCGAAGGGAAAGAAAATCTCAGTCAGGTCATTCAGCAGAAGCGTGATGACAAGTATCCAGTGTTCTATGGAGTCATCCCTTATGAGGGGAGTCACACTTGATAGTTTTTCTTTTCATCTATATAAACATGAAAAGTTGTTGCATGTTGTCCTTAACAGTGTGTCTAGTTCAACAGTGCCTGATCTTGAAGGTCTCTCTTATACACACTGAGTCTGTGCTCTGCATATTGGTAAACTGGCCATAGAGTAGGGGAGACAATAATTTGTTGCCATTTATGTTATATTAGATTTCCTGTTCTCGCCTTTTACATGAAAGTTCTTGCAGACCATACAGCATATTAACCACAAATATAACTTTTTCCTTTGTCAAAACCCTTTTATTTAATAACCAGGTATGCAAATTTCAAGAGTTGACTATTATCCACATATTTTGCCATCCTCAAGGAGGCTCTGAATGTATTATATGTGGATAAAAAGAATATACTTACATAATAGTTGCATGCACATTATAATTAATTTGGAAAATTGTTGTAAATTTTTTATTAAATGATAAATAGGAATACAGTATCTTTATACACAGAGACAAAAAAAAATATCTTTAAACACAACTAGAGATAGTGTTTTAAACAATTATTTATTCAGTTACAAAAAACATTATAAATTCAGCTGAAAATTTTTACCTGCAAAGAGTCTCTTGAGGTAGATGGGTGAAGATCTATAAATATATCACTTGGAAAGAAAAGACCAGATTCATGATCTGCCAAAAGAAAAGCTGCCTGGTCATGCTTCAAATGTAGTTCAATTGTTGTACTATGAAGAATTGGTCTCCCATGGTCTTTACAACTGTAAAGTTCTTCTGCACACATGATGGTTGTTGAGAGGGGACTGTGAAAGTATAATAATAATAATAATAATAATAATGATAATAATAATAATAAAATTAATAATAATAATAATAAAAAATTTAATAATAATAATAATAATAATAATAATAATAATAATAATAATACTATAAATTATAGTGAACTAATCGTATATTTTCAGATTCCATGGACATATAATATCCTCCAAGGAATTACATCACATGAAGAAAATCTTAACTCCTAAAAACACCTTTCATACATAGCAGAGTTTGTATGATATAAAGCCCAACTCTGTCTGGAAATGTGTTGATGGCCCTAGGATGAAGCCACACAATTGCAAGCTTAGTTTATTCATATATTTTCATATTTCACATTGTTTCTATAACTGTATAGTCATTGTTGCAAACAAACACATTACAATCATTTGTACTTCATAGATATATATTGCTGGTTTCAATATCTGCATTATTGTTGCACACAACCTCATTTTTAAGGAAGTGAAATAGTTTTTAACTAGATATTATCTTGCACTGAATTTCTATAGCTTTCTTTTATTCTTTAAATCTTTTCTAAGTATAATATATACGCAAATTTGCATCTAATGACCATATGAGATTAAGAAAAATTATGATTTCTTTTCTTAAAAATCATTCTAAACTATAGTTCTAAACTAAACCATTACTAAAGAAAATAAAAGCACTCATGTACAAAAATATTAATACAAATAAAACATTTTTCAAGAAATTGAATCTCAAACTTTATTTATATTAAATAATTAATCAATTGACTTAAGTAACCCCTTGAATTTGTACGTGCATGGACTTCCATGTTTCCACGGCCCTTGGATACATCACTAAATGACAGACGTCAGACCTAACAAGGACGCGAAAAAAGCTCGGGCAAGACAGTACCAAAGTACCGCTACGACCCTTCACTACCACCACCGTCGCCAGAGACAAGACAGTCGGTTATCGGTTACGAAAAATTTTGAGGATTCGATAGTTGGCTGGTCGGGTGATCAATTTCTACTTTTTCACTTTTTGTTGATGGATCGTTTCCCGGAGGTACTGATGTGGTAATGCAGCTCAAGAGACTTCCGGTTGAATCACGAGCCTTCGTAAGGTGTACGAAATTGAACATGAGAAAATAAGCTCATCGTGTGGGGGTTTGAGGTAAAGGACAATACATGGTGGAGGACGACGGGTGAGTTCCAAGATCTTCGCTGCTGGCTGCCTAACTCGGGTAAGTTCATGTAATGCAGATCCAAGGGTGTTATGTGTACTTAGTCGGCGATAGTGTACTATACACTTAAAGATCATTGAGGCAAGGCACTTCATTCATTTTTCAACCTTCAGTGACTTGATTAACGTATCGAGTATAAAATCGTTTGAGATTTAAGTTTCTTGTTTTAGCCTCGGTACCCTTTTTTTTTTTATTAAGTGTGTTTGGGATGGCAACAGTCGCTCCCTATAACTTGTCTTTTTTTCCTGTAGGTTGGAGTTTTACTAAAAGGGGTGGAACCTTGGAGTGAAGAGAGGTCAAGAGCTATCGTCTTGGAACTAACAGGATACTTTCGTCAATGTAGACTGGGGATTTATTACTTAATTTCATGAAGCTATAGCCTTCAATAACTTTCAGCAATTTTCTCTTGTCCTCATTAGTCTTTCCATCCTAAAAGTTACTCGAGTAACTTTTCGATAAAATTTAGCGAAACTCATCACTCATCAACGACAAAAATGTTTGCTGTTGAAATCGTTAACGTGGTAGTTAACGACAGGTAGTGAACTCAGGCGAGATGCCCCATCCCTCCAACTGTCAGTGTTGTCTCAGCAATGTTGGTGGACAGCTTCTAGCACTGCTGTCAGTTCCAGAATTGGTGAGCAGAATACCAGGTGCTTCTTGTTGAGGTGAGTGGCCATTTGACCTTATAGCTTAGGACTGAGAGGGGTGGTTGAGGAGAGAAGTTCAACTTAAAGGTCTCAGGTTTTTATAGCTAAGAAAAGTACAAATTACTTTTAAAATTTGTTATTTGTTCCAACACATAAAAAACCTCTTGTCCCTTAAATAGGGAAACAATGCTTGGTAGGTTGGAGGTCTGCATAGAACCAAACTGATTAGTTCTTAATCTTCCCTAGAAAGGTCAATCTATCAAATCCCATAAGGGGGTGAAGATGATGACTCCAGCAACCTTGTATCTGTTTCTCATATGGATAAGTAGACTGATGAAGTCTGGCCTGTCGAAGATGATTTGTATGTGGTCAACTGAGGAATCCCTTCCCCAAAATAAACATCAGACTTGAATAATATACCTAGAATATGATGATATATGAGTTGGTATAAATTCCGCATTGCCCCTCCTCATAGGGAGGATGGGGGAAATACTTCTATAGATTAAAATAAGGAACTCAGAAGTATAACTTACCAGCATCAAGTCAGATCAGGCATGTATAGTTTCTGACTATTTCACTCCCCAAAACTGAAGAAGACCCATTCATTCTACCTTTCATTCCAGACTTACAAAAATATGTTACCATAGACAAGATGCTCCTTATCCCATGTGGGAGGAGGGGTGGCTACACAACAACTCAAGCAACCACCACAGGACCAAGCACAAAGGTGTCAAGGGACTTACGGGTATACCCTATTGGTAAAAGGCCAGGGTGGTAGGATGTTACCAACCCAGCCTTCAAAACCTGGGCGTCTTTGAGAGGAGGGAGAGGGCAAGATCTTGCTTAATTGGCTGGATTCAGGAGACTTATCACATCAAAAGACCTGATCGTCAATTTGAATCCGGGCAGACCAACCAGATCTCACCAGAGCAGCTCAAAGGATGCTCTCGACCCTTGAGGGGCAACAAAGTGTTGATTAATGACCGAAATCCTCCCTGAAGTCACCTCCCCCAGACTGTTGAAATCATGGATGAGTGCAAGGACGACCACAAAGGAACACTCGACTTGGGATTATCCACCTTTGTCGGCACTAGTCGATGGTACTAGTCAAAGGCCCAGTGTTTTAGGGATAAATAAATCCTGAGTACCCTAGTACACAGTCAGGGTAGAGGGTGCAACAAATTGCTCTGACAATTCATTCCCTCTCTATGAATACAATAATTCTGTCCTAAAGGCAGAACCAGGAATGTAATCATCTAGTTTTCCAAAAGTGAATGTATATTAGACATCCTCCCAATTGTTTGAATCGTAAAGAAGGGCTAAGAAGACCCCAGTAGGCCGATAACTGCAAGTTATTGATCACAGCATAGATGGAAGGAGTAGCTTGTGCTCTTCCCTCCGCACCCAACTCTGTCTTCCATTGCAGACAAGTGTGCAATTTGCTCTAAAGACGTATTGTGGATTGAGGGAGTAGCATCCTGGTAGGAAGGGTGACGCAGGAGAAACATGGGGCCATGGCTCTGCCACTCTGGTGATATCCTTCTCCAACCTCCCCTCCCCCATAAAAAAAGAGAATGGGTCATAAGTAGCCCTTTCCAGTTGACTATAGCTGGCTTTCTTCAAAGTCTTCAACTTCTTCCTCTTCTTAGAAGTTGCAAAATCAGAGTTATTGGTAAAAGAAGAGGAGAAAGAAGAACGGCCACGTTTCTTCCTCTTTTCAACCGTCATCTCAGGCTCGACGAGCAGAAGAGTCGAGGTCGGTGCAACCAACGAAGACAATGCTCTCCCGAGGGTAGACACTACATGGGCTGCTCCAACATGAATCAAAACACTGGGAAACACTGTCATGGGGAAAGGGAGTAGGCACACTCACAGGGGTTCGGGACACACATACAAGCAGGGTCATATAGACAGAGGGAGCAGAAAACATAGTTGAAAGGGTATCCTTGGGTTCTTCGTGTGATACAATAGGCAAAAAAACTTTCGTAAAATTGAATTTTATATATAAAAAAAAAAAAATTTTTTGTCTTCCAGCTACAAATACTAATTTTTTCCTCGAAAAACCTTATGATTTTATGTATGCATATATAAGAAATTTATTTAACTTTCAATGGCCATTTTCATCACATTATTTATCACATAATCATTTACAAAGAATGTCAATATGCACACTTGAGAGTGCATGGCT
This sequence comes from Palaemon carinicauda, assembly GCF_036898095.1. Taxonomy (NCBI): domain Eukaryota; kingdom Metazoa; phylum Arthropoda; class Malacostraca; order Decapoda; family Palaemonidae; genus Palaemon; species Palaemon carinicauda. The sequence goes on from NC_090732.1 coordinate 12,225,612, forward strand.
CAAGGCATGTGGTTTAGCCTAGACTCTGGTTCAGCCAATGTTTAGGAAGCATGAATAATTTCTCGTATTCGTGTTTTTGCATGTGTAAATAAGTGGAATACTGATATTTCATAAACTATAAGAAAAGGGATTCTTTCTATTATTACATTGTGTATGGCAAAATGTAAAAATATGTCTGATTCAGACTTCAGTTTCTTTCTATCTTTCATCTTTAGTTAGGTACAATATGAAATGCAACCACAAGTAGGTAAAAAATTTAAAAATTGCACTTTGTAAAAGTTGTAATTTTGAATCAGTCACAGCTTTTCACCAATGATATTTATATCAAAATTACTACATCTCCGTGAAAGGTCTACCATTTCTAAATAAAATTCATATGAAATAAATTTCTCAAACACACATCTAATATTTTCTATGATTTCAAAAGAATGATTTTAGAATAAACATTCATGTTAATCATACAATATTTATCATGTCTTAGCATGGCAGATATTCTGCTTGCATTATGGAAAAGTTCAATCATTCCTTGATATACAGCACCACCAAACTTGAAACTCTTAACTGTTATAGTTTTGATGTGCCAAGGCACACAAACTTTTCCACGAGAGCACCACTTTACAAAAGCATTGTAAAACATAGCATTAGTGGGTCCTCAAAAGGTGCAAGAGGGTTAACTGCACATACAGCAATAATTGAAAGCTTAAGGGTAAATATCCTTTGCATGCCATAGTGTGAAAAAGTTTAATGTGTATAAAGGTGTGATTACTACTAGCATGAACAAAACTTCCATTTAAACAGCCTGGAAATCTAGCCAATATTAGTTTTTTAAAAAACAACAAATCTTCCTCTTGTAAATTATATGTTGTAAAATATTTACAAAACAACTCAGAAGTAAATGATCTGGGTAATCTTTAAATATCTTCGTAATAAACTTGAAAATACAAAATTAAGGACATCACTCACTTCAATCAGGCAAGAGGACCACATTCACAAAACTTTTAAACAAAAGAAAAAATTATTACCACTACTATTTGGACACATACATACATTCCATTACCATGTAAAGCATGGTGTAAGTAATATAAGAAAGCATACATCCTTTTTTCCATTTTATAGAATACTGTAATACAATATATAAATCCCTCACACATCCACATTTCTCCTATATGCAGTTTTAAATACCTTTATCTGCACAGAATGGGGAAAAGTCCAAACAGACCAAACCCAGTGCTGATTGACAGTCAGAATCTGTGTTTTACTTAATAACATTGTGTGATTTTGTGTCTGTTTTGTTTTTAATACAGGATTAAAACATAATTCTTATTTCTTTGGATTGCGTGTGTTACTATTGACTTAGTTCACATTTCCACAGGCTAAACATTTTAAAGCCATGATTTTGTGGTATACAAAGCCAAAAGATATTGACAATTATTTGCATTTTGACCTAATCTGCACCCCCTTAAAGCTATTGGTGTAGATGTGTAAGGGACTTCTATGTCAATTCAAATAAAAAAAAACCATAGAAGAAAATTATAATGCAAATTAATGCAAACAAAATATTTCAGAAAAACTGCAGTGCAACACGAAATTATGCCGTCATTACAAATTACAACACTACCAACCTGAAGAGACAGGATGCAAATAGTTATCAATTGAAATTTGTCGATTCACTACAAGAAAAGAATGACACCACAGCAAACAGAGAAAAGGTTAGATTATTTTCAAGCAAACAATAAGAATTCAAGATAGTGGATACAAGACACTGATTTCAATACAACACAACAAAACACCTTCACACTACTCACGCAATGATCAACATTTGCTCGCTAAAAAAAGGTAAACGACAAAATGTGATTTGTTTCCTATGAATCAATACAGACTTAGTCTACAATACTTTTCTTACTGCTTCTTAAGGGGCATGACTCAGTTCCATTGAAAGATTGCTACTTTGGGGTTACTTCCAATTCATACTACTTTTTGTTTCAAAATCAATTTTCTTAATCTAAAAACCATTTGAATGAGAATTCTATGCTCTAAAAGTTGTATATGAAAAGTTCTCGATGTTTTAATTTCATTTTATATATATCATTTTATTAATGTACTGTATAGACCTCCCATTCAAATGTTCCAAATTTTCTTATGGAAAATAAAATTCCCTATCTTTTGTTATTTAAAAGCAAATATACAATAATGCTGGCATAACATATTCTGGTCTGCGTACTTTTTGGGCAAATTTTACACTTGACATATTTAGTCATCGTCTTTGACACTTTATGCATCTTCCAGCATAACCATAATATAAAAATTGTAAATATACAGACAAGCTCTCAAAGAAATACGACAAATATAACTTAGAGAAACGTGCAAATGTTTACTTATGATACCATTGAGAAACAAAAAAACTGATATTCTCCTCTGAGGGAATCAGAGAATGTAACTAACAAATTCTTTCCCTCAAATGCTTGAAGAAAAAGTAAATAGGTACCCTAGTCAGAAAAAGGTTGCATAAAGAACGCGATGTACTTGCGTAAATATAAAAATAGACGTTTTGTTTTCACTAAAAAAACCTACAGTATTTGAAACATGAATTATAGATATTTTCCTAGACAAAAATGTAATAATCTGAATTTCAAAAATTCTAAGCAGAGGTCGTAAGTCATGCCCCTTAAGCAGATATCCTGTAATATAAGAATAAAAATCAAGAAGCCTGCACACTATATCATTATCTTCACAATTGAACATGTATTTCATTAAATATCCTCCAATACAAAAGAAAATGAATATGTTAATATTATTGCATATACTAACATACTGATTTGGGAAAAGTCCAAAGGTTTATAGAGCAAAGAAACTGGGTCATATAAAAAATAATTTCATCATTAAAAGCAAAACTTTATTTACCAGCTGTTCCAAAAAAAACATGAACAGCTACAATATTCTTCATTTACTGTTAAAAATGTTAGTATTCAATCACTGAAGATGTGGTGCGAAAACTTAATTCCCAGCTGTTCCAAAGAAAATACAAACAGCTACGATATTCTTTAATTGCTGTTAAAATTACGAAGCAAGCCTTAGGTACATAGTTAATATAAGCATCACAAATCTAATTAGGGATATACAGTAGTTTTGGCAAGAGCTGCAGTCGATTGTTAAAAGTTGGATAACGAGCGGTTATCTAACTGGGCAAGGAGTGAGGCAAGGAACACCCCCCTTTCCATTCGGGTACTCTTCACTTTTGTTTCAATCTTTCGACTCACGACTTAGAGGGGTGGTTGAAGAGAGAAGTTTATATTAAAGGACTCAAGTTTGTATAGATAGAGAAATACAAATTACTTTTAAAATTTCTGATCTGTTCCTGCTCGACATACAAAGCCTCGTCCTTTAATTAGGGACTCACTGCTTGATAGACTGGAAGTCCCCTGGAACCAAACTAGAAGGTTCAATTTCTTCCCTGGAAGTGGTCAACGCTTGAGCTGTATGGGCTCGATGCAAGGACCTTATCGCCCATAATCTGTCTACCATATGGATAAGAAACTGATAAGTTTGGGTTGTATATCAACATGCACATGATCAACACTATAGAAAACCTTTCCCATGAAGGAGATGCCAGAGTAAGATACCAAGTATATAATTAACAAATTGGTATAAGGTTTGCCATCCTCTCGTTCATTACAGGAGGATGGAGATAGGTACTTCCTGAAGTGTAACTCATTATCCTCTGGTCCAACCAGCTTGTAACATTTTGACCGCTTTATCCCATAAGGGGAGAACGGCCAGTTATAGTACTGTTCATTTCAGACTTACATCTACACATTATCATAGACAAGATGCATCCTTGGCCCATGTGTGAGCTGGACTGGTTACACAACAACTTGAGTAGCCATCACAGGTTCAAGCACAAAGGTGGTAGGGGACTTGTGGGTACACATCCACAAGTAAACCGCTTTCAATACTTGACCCACTGACAGGTTCCTTCTGAAAGCAAGGGTAAGATCAATACACCTGGCTATGTGAGCTCTAGTCCTGGCTGGCACTTCGACTCTCTCAACAGCCGAAGCGTAAGCTCTACAAATTGTCTAATGAAGCCAAAAGAGACCGTATTCCTTGACCCTTCTTCCCTTAATCAGCCAGTGCTAAGGAAAAGTCTACGACAATCAGGCCTGAGGTGTCTGGTCTATTTCGGATAGCACTGCCACACCCTCAGGATACAAGATCAACTTCTCTCAATTGCCACTTGACACCTCCCAAATAGAGAGAATGGAGAAGGACTCAAACCTGGGGTCCTGTGCCACCAGGTTCTGGGTCTTGACTACCAAGTCCAGCACAATATTAAAGTAGACCTTCCATCCCTCATTGTGGGCGACATAGGAGACACACTGTAACTCGCCAACTCTCTCCACTGATGCTAAGACTAGCAGAAAAAAGTCTTGAGAATCAGATCCCTGTCTGACGACCTTATCAAAGACTTGAACGAGGTGCTTGTAAGAGCTTTGAGAATCAACATTACATCCCACACCACGGTCCTGAGCTCCCGGGGTGGGAAGGACTGTTTGAAGCTTTTTATGAGCATAGATAATTCCCAAAATGCAGAGGAAATCTACATCCTTCTGTCTGAAGATCAAACTCGAGGCCAAGTGGAAGCTTTTGACAGTTGCAACTGAGAGACGTTTCTCTCAGCAAAGGGAGATGAGGAAATCCACGATCTATGCCAGAGTTGCTCTGACTGGAGAAAAACCCCTTCTATGGCACCAATCATAGAAGATGGCCCAACTGCCTTGGTAGAAGGCTGTGGAGGACTTCCAGAGATACCCAGACATCTGTGCAGTGCCTAGCAAAAAGCCTTTAGCTTGGAGGAGATGCTGTATAGTCTCCACCTGTGAAGTGCTAAAGACTCCACAGTATGGAGGTACCTCTTCTGGTGCAGCTGACAGAGAAGTGGGCCAAAAGGGTAGCTCTCTCAGGACCTCGACCAGAATGGCAAACAGATTGGGATACCATTCAGCATGAGGCCATTTGGGAGCCACCAGGGTCATACTGATTCCTAGCATAACCAACACTATGTTAGTTACTGGCCAGATCAGACTGAATGGCTAAATCCAGGTGATACCTTGGGTGTTGGAAGGCATCTTTGAACAATACCTACGGATCTGGAACAGAACACAGGGAAGTTCCTGTTCAGCCCTGAAGCAAACAGGTCGATCCCCAGGAAAGCCCCACAAGGCAAAGAGCCTTTTCACTGCCAGGGGGATATAGAGACCACTTTGCTGTTACAGCCTGGTTCTGGCAGCTGAGTGCATCTGCTAGTATATTCCTAATGCCAGGAATGTAACTTTCTGACAACTCTACAGCGTGAAAAGCCACCCAGATCTGTATCTGCTTTGTCAACTTGCAATATTGCGCCACCTTGCTTGTTGACATATGCTACTACACTGGTGTTGTTGCTCATCCCCAGCCCTCTCTCGATACGTCTGAGAACAGAAGCTTGTCCAGAGGTAGAGTCAAGTAGGTCTCCTTTGGCAAGGTTTCCTCATTGAGCTACCAGGCAAGATCGTCCTGCGCTTTTTGTTCCACCAGAGCAGAAAGGAATGAGGGATCCCTGTCTGCTGACCAGTGATCCTACAAAACACCATTAAAGAGATCTCTGGTGCAGGCGCCCATGAGGAACGAGCTTATACAACAAGGAAATGAGATGAAGGCATTGCCAATGACAAGATGGGATTTTTATCTGGAACAGAAAGGGTCATGCAACCTCTCTCAGCTTGCTGATGCAATCCTCCATGGGGATGACTCTAGCTGCTGCAGTGTCTACCAGCATGCCCAGGTACTTCAATTTCTTCATGGGTAAGGGATTCAATATCTCACAATTACGCAAGATGATGATCTCGATCCTGATGCAATTGCCTCTTTGAAGAGGCCAGGATCAACCATACATTGAGATACAACAGAAGATGTACCATTCACAAGTGAACACAAGCACTTACCAAGGTGAACACCCAAAGTTAACACCTGGGGAGCCATTCAGAGTGTGAAGCACAGTCTTGAATTGATACACCGTACCGTAGAAGGAAAAGCAGAGGTATGTTCGAGAAGTCTGATGAATAGGCACTTAAAAGTGTGCCCTTCAGGTCTATTGAAAGCAACAAGTTTCCCTCTCAGACTGAAGACATTACAGACAGTATTGTCTTCACTATGAACTTCGTTTGACGAAGAAATTTGTTCAGAGGAGAGAGGTTGATGACCAGTCTCCAGCCCCCAGTTGACTTTTCCACTAGGAGAGCCGGTTGTAGAAGCCCGGAGATCCGTCTCGAACAACTTCGAGCTCGTTCTTCAACTTCCCTTCCATCTCTGTTTGTAGGGCCAGGCCTTTCACGGAGGTTAGATACTCCATCGGGGCACTATTGAAACTAGAGATAGGGAAGGCTGGTAATCCAGGAAGGGTGGCAAGTAACCATTCCAAAGGACACTCATCACCCAAGATTTGGACCCACGTCTTTGCCAAGTCGTCCACTCGTGAGACAAGCAACTCCCTACTCTCGGCAGAGGGAGAGGGGGAACGATGGAATAAGCATCTCCCTCTCCCTCCCCTCTTCACACCGATGCCTCTCCTAAACAGCAGACTGGGGTGCTACAAAAGGCTGTACATGCACAGGCTCTTTTCGGGAAGAGGTCGCACGAATCGCGAGCCGGGGTCTTGGAGTTGGCACGGGACTCTTCCTTGATCACAACCATGCAGGCTTGGCCAAATCCGAAGGTTTGATAGCCACCCCTTCGATTGGATGGAGACCTTGAAAGAGACAGCATGGTAGATCAAAGAGTCCTGCAAAGCAGTCTACGAATCCACTGCCGCCTGCACATGAGCCTTCGGCAGGAGAGGAGTGGCGGTCAGCACCAAGAAGTTCCTCAACACCAAAGCCATCTCCAATGTAACTTGTCTCGAGTAATGAGAACCCAAAATGTCTCGCCTCTTCAAGTCTCAGTTAGCCCACAGGTTTGTCAACTGGTGAGCAAGGAAGGCGACTGCCTTCCCACCCGACAGCACAAGACTCTTGTACTTCTCTAAATCCTCCAAAGTTGTTAATTTTGCATACTTAGCAAAGTATATCACTACTCCTAACCACTGATAAAGTCAGAAACAGCATGGAAAGCAGCCAAGGCCAAAGCCTCGGTGGCCATACACTTAAGGGTCCGAGAAGGAAGTGCCTTCCAACTGGAGTCTTTCCAATGAGTCACCATATCTGAGCATGAACTGAAGTGTAAACCTGCAGATATGCAGAACCTCCTGTGGTGTGAAAAAAGTCCGCTGCCTAGAGAGTAGGAGTAGCAGGATCTTTCTTGACTTGCTGACACGGAGTGAATTCTCTAACCAGCAGTTATAATCATCCACTCTGTCCAGGGAAAGTCCACGAGATCTGAACAGGGCAACTCCAATGAGGGCTTCAAACCTGGAGGAACACCACTGTCAATCCATGACCAAAGTCCTCTTCGTCGGAGATGTCAAGGGAACCTTCTCCAAACTATTGTATTTATGGAGGGTCTAAGGAACTTCAGAAATAAACTCTCAAACTTGCGGTAATCTGCCTCAGTGGGGTTTGGCCCATGGTCCGGTGTTCTTGAGACATCCTGCCCCCAAAATACCCACACCCTTCAACAAAGCCAAGGATAAGGCAGCAAGCTCCGAAGAATCAGTCCCCCCCCAACGAAGATGACCGTCCTTTACCAAATAAAGAGCAGGGAACATAATCGGTGGTTGCATAAGGTCCAGGCCTGCCAATGGCAACTGTAAGAGATCTGGTATGAGACCTGACAGGAACAGCAGTACCAAGTACTTCTCTTCCTGCAGGTCGAGGTGGAGGGGGAACCACGGGGCACAGAGAACAAGGCCCCTCAAGAGACCAAGCTTCAATGGAGGAAGAAGAAAGTACCTCATGTCCAGGAAGTTGGAGGTCGCCAAAGCTCCTCCATCAACCTTGGGACAGAGAGAGTACGGGATCATACACCTGTGCTCCAGCAGGCTACCAACCAGGAGTAGAATGGGCTATGGCTGGTGTTCCAGCCCAAGAACCACTCAGGTGTCGTCCACACCCTCAAGAGAGGTGTTGTCGCAGGGAACCCTATTTCTGCAACTACAGCTAGCCTTCTTGGACTTCTTCACCCTTCCTCTCCTCTTCTTCTTCTGACAAGAGGAGTTGGAATCAGAATCGAAGAAGGAGGAGGAGGAGGAGGAGGAGGAGGAGGAGGAGGAGGAGGAGGAGGAGGAGGAGGAGGAGGAGGAGGTGGAGGAATAACACTCGTGCTTCTTCCTTTTCCTACCTATCGCTCCTGGCTCTACAAGCAGAGCGGTCGAGGTATGAACGACCATTGACGACAAGAGAGAAACCACACAGGTTGCTCCAACAGCAGCCACAACACTGGGACACACTGTCACAGGGGGAGGGGAAGGCACACTCACAAGGCCCCACAACTCTGAATCAAGCAGGACCGGAGGCAACACCAATGACACTGAGGGAGAAGGAACAGGCTCTGGACCTCTGGCACAAGGGTCGGCGCAACAAGCATAGGGGAAGGGGTAGAACACACTGTCAATGGGTCAGGGAAAAGGATATCACTAGGCATAAGGACAACAACACTAGACTTGGCATTGCCTTTACCTTTCCCAATGCCCCTATCTTTGAAGGGTGTAGGGAATACGGCTCCTGAACTAGGCACTTTGCTAGCAAGTTTGCGGGCTACCTTACCAGACTTAGCCTTTGCTTCTTTAGCAGGAGCTAGGTGACACAGGGGAAGCCACCATGCCCTTCACCACTGGCATCACTGGCAATGCCTAAGACACAGTGCACAGGGGTTACCAGGGGAGAGGTAGCCTTAGCTATCAATTCCCTCCAATAAAAGTCATGGAAGGCCTACCTACAAGACCAAAGGAAGACCAAGCCTTCCTGAGGTCAAACTTGTCATCAGCAGCCTACACGGTCGAAGTTGAAAGGTTTCCAGCCTATGAAAGGGAGCAGCGAAAACCAGGGGCTCCTCACACTCAAGCGAAATCTGAAAACTTGGCCAATCTAGATGTGAGTCCTTGTGCTTGCAGCATACTGTCCGGAGACCGATCCAGGGGCGTAAGCACAGGTGCGACACCAGCAGCAGAACCCCGGAAGAGACAAAAGTGGCGAAAGACTTCCCTAGAGTCTTCTTGGCCATTAACCAGTCTGACCCCAATGAACATTTTGCAAGATTCTTCCCATTCAGGGCATATGCCTGCCATTGCAACTTTGGCCACGATCTACACTCGGTACAAGATAATAGCTGTGAATAGTCATGCCCTCTACTAGAGGCACGGAGGGAGTGAAGATCAAGAGCTGGTTTAGCCATAAACCAGTTGCAGTGTCTTCCCTTCCCCTTGCATACACGAACCTCTTGCTTCCATTCCATCATAATAACAAAGACTTCCTGTAAAGAGAAAGAAATTAATAGTTACAAAGGGCTGTCCGATACATCCATTCATGACAGCAGTCCAAACGAAAGTAAAGAATATCCAATTAGATAGGGGGAAGGACTCCTTGCACCGCTCCCTTCCCAGTTCCGACCGTTCTCCAACTTTAAACAACCAATTCTAGCTCATACCAAAACAATATTCTAAGTAGAGGACAAGGGCTTGTATGCTGCATAGGAACACGTAAGACTAATATAATACTTACTGAAACCACTGAAAACTGCTATCTTTACTCTTCAATCTCTCTTCAACATTCAACGAGAATAAGCTCATGTCTCTTACTGCAATAAGGTATTCAGCCACCCTGTAGAAATAAAAATATGACTTAAAAATACAAACAAAGATTTGCCTCTAAAATGTTAGAAAAAGGATTGATGACATGAGATACCAAATAAACAGTTCAAATCTGGTATTTTTTTTAATTATAAAATTATTACACTGTAATTCTTTGGTATGTAATGCCTACAACATGGAGTAAATTACTAAACACTAAATTAAACTGATACTGTATTAGGATTCTTGGGTAGTGTGTAGCGCTACGGCCAAGCGTCCTAATATGTTATTTTTATTAGTAAAATAAATTTTTGAATATACTTACCCGATAATCATGTAGCTGTCAACTCCGTTCCCCGACAGAATTCTATGGAAGGATACGCCAGCTATCACAATACTAGAAGGGGGTGTACTTACCAGCGCCACCTGTGGCCAGGTACTCAAGTACTTCTTGTTGACACCTCCTCAATTATTCCTCGGTCCACTGGTTCTCTATGGGGAGGAAGGGAGGGTCGATTAAATCATGATTATCGGGTAAGTATATTCAAAAATTTATTTTACTAATAAAAATAACATTTTTCAATATTAAACTTACCCGATAATCATGTAGCTGATTCACACCCAGGGGGGTGGGTGAAAACCAGTGTACAAGATTAAAGGATAGCTAAGTATCCCGTATTTCATATAATCAGTTATCCACAATAACAATGAAATAATAAGTACCTGGTAAGGAAGTCGACTTGAACCGTTACTCTGCCTTTAATAAGATCGTCTTCCTTACTGAGCGCAGCGTTCCTCTTGGGAGGCTGAATCAACTCAAAGGTGCTAAAGTATTCAGGGCTGCAACCCATACTAAAGGACCTCATCACAACCTTTAACCTCGGCGCTTCTCAAGAAAGAATTGACCACCCGCCAAATCAACAAGGATGTGGAAGGCTTCTTAGCCGACCGTACAACCCATAAAAAGTATTCAAGAGAAAGGTTAAAAGGTTATGGGATTATGGGAATGTAGTGGCTGAGCCCTCGCCTACTACTGCATTCGTTGCTACGAATGGTCCCAGGGTGTAGCAGTACTCGTAAAGAGACTGGACATCTTTGAGATAGAATGATGCGAACACTGACTTGCTTCTCCAATAGGTTGCATCCATAACACTCTGCAGAGAATGGCTCTGTTTGAAGGCCACTGAAGTAGCCACAGCTCCCACTTCATGTGTCCTTACCTTCAGCAAAGCAAGGTCTTCTTCCTTCAGATGAGAATGTGTTTCTCTAATCAGAAGCCTGAATAGTAAGAAACTGAGTTCTTAGAACTTGGAAAAGAAGGTTTCTTGATAGCACACTATAAGGCTTCTGATTGTCCTTGTAAAGGTTAAGACCTTTTTAGATAGTACCTAAGAGCTCTAACTGGGCAAAGTACTCTCTTCAGACCATTCCCCACCAAGTTGGACAGGCTTGGGATCTCGAACGACTTAGGCCAAGGACGTGAAGGAAGCTCGTTTAGCAAAAACCGAGCTGCAAGGAACATGTAGCCGTTTCAGATGTGAAAACAATGATCCTGCTGAAGGCGTGGATCTCACTTACTCTTTTAGCTGTTGTCAAGCACACGAGGAAAAGAGTTTTTAATGTGAGGTCCTAAAAAGAGGCTGATTGGAGAGGTTCAAATCTTGATGACATAAGGAACCTTAGGACCACGTCTAGATTCCAGCCTGGAGTGGACAACCGACGTTCCTTTGAGGTCTCAAAAGACCTAGGGAGGTCCTGTAGATCTTTGTTGGTGGAAAGATCCAAGCCTCTGTGGCGGAAAACCGCTGCCAACATACTTCTGTAACCCTTGATCGTAGGAGCTGAAAGGGATCTTACTTTCCTTAGATATAACAGGAAGTCAGCAATCTGGGTTACAGTGGTACTGGTTGAGGAAACTGCATTGGTCTTGTACCAGCTACGGAAGACTTCCCCTATAGACTGATAGATACTGAGAGTGGATGTTCTCCTTGCTTTGGCAATCGCTCTGGCTGCTTCCTTCGAAAAGCCCCTAGCTCTTGAGAGTCTTTCGAAAGTCTGAAGGCAGTCAGACGAAGAGCGTGGAGGATTGGTGTACCTTCTTTACGTGAGGTAGACTTAGAAGGTTCACTCCTAGAGGAAGAGTCCTGGGAATGTCGACCAGCCATTGCAGTACCTCTAAGAACCATTCTCTCGCGGGCCAGAGCGGAGCCAACCAACGTCAGCCGTGTCCCTTTGTGAGAGGAGAACTTCTGAAGTACCCTGTTGACAATCTTGAACGGCGGGAATGCATACAGGTCGAGATGGAACCAATCCAGCAGAAAAGCATCCACGTGAACTGCTGCTGGGTCTGGAATCGGAGAACAATACAACAGGAGTCTCTAGGTTATCGAGGTAGTGAACAGATCTATGGTTGGCTGACCCCACAGGGCCCAAAGTCTGCTGCAAACATTCTTGAGAAGGGTCCACTCTGTGGGGATGACCTGACCCTTCCGTCTGAGGTGATCTGCCATGACATTCATACCGCCCTGAATGAACCTCGTTACCAGTTAGCTTTCGATCTTTAGACCAGATGAGTAGGTCCCTTGCGATCTAGAACAACTTCCACGAAAGAGTCCCTCCCTGCTTGAAGATATAAGCCAGGGCTGTGGTGTTGTCAGAGTCCACCTCCACCACTTTGTTAAGCTGGAGGGACTTGAAGTTTATCAAGGCCAGAATAACCGCCAACAACTCCTTGCAATTGATGTGAAGTGTCCTTTGCTCCTGATTCCAAGTTCCCGAGCATTCTTGTCCGTCCAAAGTCGCACCCCAGCCCGTGTCTGATGCGTCCGAGAGGAGACGGCGGTTGTGTTTCTGAACAGCCAAAGGTAGACTTCCTTGAGAAGAAAGCTGTTCTTACACCACGCGAGAGAAGACCTCCTCTCTTCGGAAACAGGACTGAGACCGTCTCTAGCGTCATGTCCTTTATCCAGTGAGCAGCTAGATGATACTGAAGGGGGGGGAGGTGGAGTCTCCCTAACACGATGAACAGGGCCAGCGATGAAAGTGTCCCTGTTAGACTCATCCACTACCTGACTGAGCATCGGTTCCTTCTCAGCATGCTCTGGATGCATTCTAGGGCTTGGAAGATCCTTGGGGCCGACGGAAAAGTCCGAAAAGCTCGACTCTGAAGATCCATACCCAAGGAGACAATGGTCTGGGATGGGACGAGCTGAGACTCCTCAAAATTGACCAGGAGGCCCAGTTCCTTGGTCAGATCCATAGTCCATTTGAAAATCTCCAGACAGCGACGACTTGTGGGAGCTCTTAAAAGCCAGTCGTCTGACGGAGCCGGACACAAGATCATGGTACTGCTGCACAGTCTGTGAACTGTCAATCATGGGCAAGCGAGGAAGTACAGTGACAACCCGAATCTGTCTAGACTGTCTGGGTCGTACAGACAAACTCCTTATCGGGTTGCTGAGGTTGCCGCACTGCGTCACAACAAGTCACTTCTGTTGGTTGTTGAACGTCTTCCCCGTGACACATTGACTCCGTAAACAAAAAATCCTCTAACAAGGACTAAGCTTGGACTGCATGTCTTGTAACACAGCTCAAGGTCTATGGGAGCAAGTGTGGTAACAGACGGGATTAGCGACTGAAGTGGAACCATTACCTTCCCTGGAAGCATGTTATGCTTAAATAAAAGTCCATAGGAGGCTATGCAGCTAAAGGCTCCCTCCAAATGACAGAGTCCTCAAGGGAATATCAGAAGGAGGGAGAAAAGAACTTTCTCATCTACAGGGACCATATCCTAGAAAAGCTAAGTTCTCTCAGTGAGGGTTCACTGGTGCAAAAGCAGCAGACTAGAAGGCAACGTTATGAAACTGCTTGACAGTCTAGTGAGTTGGCAACAACCAAAGATGTGTGACTGAGAAGCATGCGGTAAGGTATGCAGAGCATGTAGTATGCAGAGTATGCTGTATGCAGAGCATGCTGTATGTAGAGCATGTTGTATGCAGAGCATGCTGAATGCAGAGCATGCTGTATGCAGAGCATGTTGTATGCAGAGCATGCTGAATGCAGAGCATGCTGTGTGCAGAGCATGTTGTATGCAGAGCATGCTGTATGCAGAGCATGCTGTATGTAGAGCATGTTGTATGCAGAGCATGTAAGGTAAGCAGAGCGTGTGCATGGCGTTTAACATTTCTCAGAAATTCCATGACCAGTGCTAGAGTGCTTTATGCATGCTTGCATGGGGTTTTAATATCAACATAATATATACCTTACATTCATAACTCATGATTCATATTTTTGCCATATTTTGCGATATTGTTAAAAATATATTGCCAGGAATACAAATATATTTTTATAATAATACAAATAACCTCCATTATCATAGGTTTGAAAATGGAGGAGAGGTATGCTGAACAGCAGAGTCAGAACGAGCTGGAACAACAATAGTTGTGGTTTCCTCTTCAAGACTCTGTTGAGGGAACACCTGAGGCTCAGTCTGCAAAGGCTGATCAGCAGAAGGTAGGCTCATGGGTGGAGGAGGCTGACTCCTGGCATGAGTGGCTGAACTCAAGGGTTGCGCTTGCTGAGTGGTTGGCGGATGCGCAGTAGCAAGTTCCTGAGGAACGAGTTGAGGTTCCTGCGGTGTGAGCTGAGAGCGAAAAGGTAGTGGCTGCGCAGAACGCAGTAAAAATCTCGCAAGTTGAGGCTCCTGAGGCGCAAGGCTAAGGTGTTGAGGTGCTTGCCTTGAGGAGGGTTGAGCTCGCTGCAGCGAGAGCTGAGGAGACTGACTCATGGACGGGAGAGGTTGTTGTACCTCAACCGAGTGTTGCATCACTGGTGGAGCAGCAAGTGGAGGCGGAGGAAGAGAGGTATAATCCTCCTGATCCCATTGTAAAGGTTGCCTTAAGGAAGGCGGAGGCTGAACACCACTGGGAACAGCAAACTCAGAACGTGGCTCAACATCGTACGCCTGGCAGGTGGTACTGCGATCAGGCGGAGCGAGCGCAGGCGGAGGGAGTGTAGGCGGAGGCGGAGGCGCAACACTCTCAGCCCGACACTCACGCATCAAGTCCGAAAGCTGTGCTTGCATGGACTGTAGTAGAGTCCACTTGGGGTCGGCAGAAACTACAGTAGGCTGAGGTAAAGCCTTAACAGTCGAGCTCTGTTGTGGCAGAACCTTACTCCTCTTAGGCGGAGTGCATTCAACTGATGACTGAGGAGAGTCAGAGCTAACCCAATGACTGCATCCGGGTTGTTGAACTCTTAACTTCGTACGTCTGGCATAGGTCTGGACTTTACGTTTAAGAGGTCTTGAGACCTGAGACCAGCGTTTTCTCCCCTAAATTTCTTCTGCAGACGAGCAAAATAAGGGCTCAATCGTCTGCGGGTGGGAGTGACGGTCTCGGTAAGACACGCCCACAACCACCGAGGATACTTCTGTGCGCCGATCAAGGCCTGCTGAACCCTTCTGCCCTTCGACATTGCTTCTCCCCTGGGCTTGGGAGCTTGCAAGAGGTCCCGGACTGGGAGGACGACTGGCGCGCACAGAAGTACCCTCACGCACAACACTGAACTTTGCGCTAATCACTTATCACTTTGATTTTCTGTTTGCACTTATTTCACTGAACTCGAAACTTTAAGTGGTTTGTACCTGAAACACGCAATTCTATCCTTTCTCAAAAGTTAGTAATTGCGAAAACAGAATTACAATGTAACAGAAAAATCTAATGAAAGATAAATAATTCAGTGGATGGAAAGAGACAACACTAGATCACTCTAGAAACGTTTACCTTCTTCCCCTAAAGAGACTAGGGAGAAGAGTCAAAACGATAACAACGTTATTCGTACGCCTGGCAGGCTTGAATGAAACGTTTATTCTCCTTTCTCCCTCCGTCTCTATCTCTCTCTCTCTCTCTCTCTCTTGACTTAGAACCTGAGAGAAGAGCCCAATCATATATATCGTTAAAACATATTATTGTTAAAGGAAAAAAACTGAAATATTTCCCAAAATGAAAAGTTCCTTTATTAGGATCAAAACCATTAAGTTAAGAAAGAATGAACAAAACGCTAGACACGGTTACTCTTACTGCAACGTGAAACCGTGAAAACTCTTTCTCTATCGTAACGATAGAGTGCAAGTTGAACGTTCTGAACGTCAACAACTGCAGAGACAAAACAAAACGTTAGTTCAACTTTGAAAACAGTACTAGACTATCAAAGAAATTCTTTCAAAGACATTAAAATAGCATAATATGTTAACAGGTAAAACCGAAATGACGGGCTCAATGTTAATTAACTTCGGTACCAAGAAAAGACCGCCTACTATTAGGAAGGTCGAATGTAAACAAATATAAAAATTAATTTTAATAAGTTTATAATAAAAGGAAGTTAATCGAAGAGGCCTATAAGAGGCGGAGAGATATAAAATAAATCTATAACTTTTGTTACAAAATTAAGAAAGAGAGTCTATACTCTCTTAGACACCAACACTTCCGTCTAAGGGAAGGGTCGGCCATTGAAAGGTGAAAGAGAGTTCATACTCTCTTCGACACCATAATTAATCAAATTAATTCCAAAAGCTAACTAAGCTAATATAGAAGTTTCCAGTAAAGCGACAGCCGAAATCAAAGAGAAATACTTCACCAAAGTCGTGAAAATACTCCAAGAACATAAGCGTATCCCAGAACGTCTTGCCGGAAGCACGACAAAGGAATAATTGAGGAGGTGTCAACAAGAAGTACTTGAGTACCTGGCCACAGGTGGCGCTGGTAAGTACACCCCCTTCTAGTATTGTGATAGCTGGCGTATCCCTCCATAGAATTCTGTCGGGCAACGGAGTTGACAGCTACATGATTATCGGGTAAGTTTAATATTGAAAATTGTTTATTATCGCTCCGACTGTTATCTTGTATAGAATAAAAATGTTTGGAAATGATCTTAAATATGTTGTGTAAGGGGGGGTCCGGGGGGGCGCAGCCCCCGTGGGTAAGGACACGGCTTTTAGCATTGGTTAGGTGGGTTTTTTAAGTTAGCTTCTCCCGTCGTACTTGTAGGTAAGGAAACTGTTGTGTAAGGGGGGATCCGGGGGGGCACAGCCCCCCTGGGTAAGGATACGGCTTTTAGCATAGGTTAGGTGGGTTTTTTAAGCTAGCTTCTCCCGCCAAAATCGTTTTTAGAACGACGGCCACAGTTCAGAATATTCCCGTCTTCTACGGAATCTGGCCGTCACCCTACAAAGGCTCCGGATTCTTCTAGCTACATTACCATATACAGATTTCCTTCATTTACCTCACAAATAAAAATCTATTTAAAATCACTTTTCATGTTTGACTACTCAATTCCTCTGAAACAATGTATTTTATATGTAGTTCTTGATAAAACCAATAAATGTAAGGAAAATCAATATGAAAAACTATTTGCTACCTTTACTGTAACTCCTTCAACCTCTTCAACTATACACTGGTAACCTACTTGCTTGGAGGAAAAGATGACAGCGCTTCGGGTGTGGACTTTTGAGTTGGAATTCCATTTGTGATGGATATTTGGCCAAGGTGCGCTACTAATACATCAGGACTGTTCTGAGACTCTGGTAAAACAACAACTGGAGTTTCAAGGCTTATGTCCAGACTGGAAATAAAAACAAATATAAAATAGAAAGATCAAAATAAAACAATTATCTATTCAGTACGGTCCAAGTGAAACACATTATGCAAGATGAAACATCATAGATTTTGCAATGTTCTCTAAGTCTTAATACCAAACAACATATCAAATTTTTCACTCAATAATTTCAAAAACTACTTCACTCACTTCAATGAAAAGGGCAAATCTGTGCTCTCTTCGTGAGCTGGACTAAATCTTGAACCTGATGCAGATCCAGGAGGAGGAGCGGGGAGGTTAAGAGTGTCTGTTGATTTTGAAACACTCATACGTCTTCGATGCCTAGGAGAAGCCTCCCAAGAATTACTTGTGAGACTTACAAAAGATTCAATTCTGAAAGTAGAATAAACACAGTAAAAAGTGAAGCAGATAAATGCAACTAAAATATTTCAAATAGAAACGAAAACTCTATGAACCATTTAAGGTTCTGATGTCAATGTATTCTCAACAGTTGATTTTCCAATGATGTCAAATGGCATCACCCGTAAAAAAAATTAGACTACCTTTAACTCATATTCTTGCAATTTTGTTATTTTCTTTATTTCCATATGCAATACTATAAAGTTGGTGTTATTTTAGTTTTATATTGCAAGATGAAAGACACAGATACTTGCTACTTAGCAGCCCATTGCAGAAAAACAAAAAATAGTACAAATATTCAGCTTCATTATGTTACCTTATTCACCATGAAAAATCAAATAGTGAAAAAATGTTATTTTCATTAGTAAAATAAATTTTTGAATATACTTACCCGATAATCATGTAGCTGTCAACTCCGTTGCCCGACAGAATTCTACGGGAGGGATACGCCAGCTATCACTATACTAGAAGGGGGTGTACTCACCAGCGCCACCTGTGGCCAGGTACTGCAGTACTTCTTGTTGACACCACCTCACTTTTTCCTCGGTCCACTGGTTCTCTATGGGGAGGAAGGGTGGGTCAATTAAATCATGATTATCGGGTAAGTATATTCAAAAATTTATTTTACTAATGAAAATAACATATTTCAATATTAAACTTACCCGATAATCATGTAGCTGATTCACACCCAGGGGGGTGGGTGAAAACCAGTGTACATGACTAAAGGATAGCTAAGTATCCCGTATTTCATATAATCAGTTATTTCAGAATAACAATGAAATAATAAGTACCTGGTAAGGAAGTCGACTTGAACCGTTACTCTGCCTTTATTAAGTTCGTCTTCCTTACTGAGCGCAGCGTTCCTCTTAGGAGGCTGAATCAACTCAAAGGTGCTAAAGTATACAGGGCTGCAACCCATACTAAAGGACCTCTACACAACCTCTAACCCAGGCGCTTCTCAAGAATGAATTGACCACCCGCCAAATCAAAAAGGATGCGGAAGGCTTCTTAGCCTACCGTAACAACCCAAAAAACAACAATAAAAGCATTCAAGAGAAAGGTTAAAAAGGTTATGGGATTAAGGGAATGTAGTGGCTGAGCCCTCACCTACTACTGCACTCGCTGCTACGAATGGTCCCAGGGTGTAGCAGTTCTCGTAAAGAGACTGGACATCTTTAAGATAAAATGATGCAAACACTGACTTGCTCCTCCAATAAGTTGCATCCATAATGCTCTGCAGAGAACGGTTCTTATTAAAGGCCATCGAAGTGGCTACGGCTCTCACTTCGTGGGTCCTTACCTTCAGCAAAGCAAGGTCTTCATCCTTCATGTGAGAATGGGCTTCTCTAATCAGAAGCCTTATATAATACGAAACTCCGTTTTTGGACATGGGCATCGAAGGTTTCTTGATTGCACACCATAAGGCTTCTGACTGTCCTCGTATAGGTTTTGACCTATTAAGATAATATTTCAGAGCTCTGACAGGGCAAAGAACTCTTTCTAGCTCGTTACCTACCATGTTGGAAAGGCTAGGAATTTCAAACGATCTAGGCCAAGGACGTGAAGGAAGTTCATTCTTAGCTAAAAATCCGAGCTGTAAAGAACATGTTGCAGATTCGGATGTGAACCCAATGTTCTTGCTGAAGGCATGAACCTCACTGACTCTTTTAGCTGTTGCAAGGCAGACGAGGAAAAGAGTCTTGAGGGTAAGGTCCTTGAAGGAAGCTGACTGGAGAGGTTCGAACCTAGGAGACATAAGGAACCTTAAGACTACGTCTAGATTCCAGCCTGGAGTGGGTAAACGACGTTCTTTAGAAGTCTCAAAAGACTTAAGGATGTCTTGAAGGTCCTTGTTGGAAGAAAGGTCCAAACCTCTGTGGCGGAGAACTGAAGCCAACATACTTCTGTACCCTTTAATCGTAGGAGGCGAAAGGGATCTCTCATTCCTTAGATGTAATAGGAAGTCAGCTATTTGGGTTACAGAGGTATTGGTAGAGGAAACTGCATTGGCTCTACACCAGCTTCGGAAGACTTCCCACTTGGATTGGTAGACTCTACGAGTGGATACCCTCCTTGCTCTGGCAATCGCACTGGCTGCCTCCTTCGAAAAGCCTCTAGCTCTAGCGAATCTTTCGACAGTCTGAAGGCAGTCAGACGAAGAGCGTGGAAGTTTGGGTGCACCTTGTCTACGTGAGGTTGACGTAGAAGGTCCACTCTTAGAGGGAGAGTCCTGGGGACGTCGACCAGCCATTGTAGTACCTCTGTGAACCATTCTCTTGCAGGCCAAAGGGGAGCAACCAGCGTCAGCCGTGTCCCTTCGTGCGAGACGAACTTCTGAATGACTCTGTTGATGATCTTGAACGATGGGAATGCGTAAAGGTCGAGATGGGACCAATTCAGCAGAAAAGCATCCACATGAACTGCTGCTGGGTCTGGAACTGGGGAACAGTACAAAGGAAGCCTCTTGGTCATGGAGG
This sequence comes from Palaemon carinicauda, assembly GCF_036898095.1. Lineage (NCBI taxonomy): Eukaryota > Metazoa > Arthropoda > Malacostraca > Decapoda > Palaemonidae > Palaemon > Palaemon carinicauda. Next base: position 12,245,859 of record NC_090732.1, read on the forward strand.
TGGCAAACAGATCTATCGTAGGCTGACCCCACAAGGTCCAAAGTCTGTTGCACACGCTCTTGTGAAGGGTCCATTCCGTGGGGATGACTTGATCTTTTCTGCTTAGGCGATCTGCTGAGACGTTCATGTTGCCCTGAATGAACCTCGTTACTAGAGTGAGGTTTAGACTTCTTGACCAAATGAGGAGGTCCCTTGCTATCTCGTATAGGTTCCTCGAATGGGTCCCTCCCTGCTTGGAGATGTAAGCCAAGGCTGTGGTGTTGTCGGAGTTCACCTCCACCACCTTGCCTAGCAGGAGGGACTTGAAGTTCATAAGGGCCAAATGAACTGCCAGTAGCTCCTTGCAGTTGATGTGGAGCGTTTCCTGTTCCCTGTTCCACGTTCCTGAGCATTCCCGTCCGTTCAAGGTCGCGCCCCAGCCCGAGTCTGATGCATCCGAGAAGAGATGAAGATTGGGGGTCTGAATCGCTAACGATAGGCCCTCCTTGAGAAGGAGGTTGGTCTTCCACCACAAGAGAGTGGTCTTCATCTCTTTGGTGACAGGGATAGAGACTGCTTCGAGCGTCAAATCCTTGTCCCAATGAGCTGCTAGATGGAATTGGAGAGGGCGGAGGTGGAGTCTCCCTAACTCGACGAACAGGGCTAACGATGACAGGGTCCCTGTGAGACTCATCCACTGTCTCACCGAGCAACTGTTCCTCTTCAGCATGCTCAGGATGCAATCTAGGGCTTGGCTTATCCTTGGGGCCGATGGAAAAGCCCGAAAATCCTGACTCCGAATCTCCATTCCCAGGTAAACTATGGATTGGGAGGGAATGAGCTGGGACTTTTCTAAGTTGACTAACAGACCCAGTTCCTTGATCAAGTCCAAAGTCCAGTTGAGACTCTCCAGACAGCGACGACTCGTGGAGGCTCTCAACAGCCAGTCGTCTAAGTAAAGGGAGGCTCTGATGTCCGATAAGTGGAGGAATTTTGCAATATTCCTCATCAGATGCGTAAACACCATAGGAGCTGTGCTTAGGCCAAAACACAGGGCTTGGAATTGGTACACAACCTTTCCAAAAACGAATCTCAGGAAAGGTTGGGAGTCTGGATGAATAGGAACGTGAAAGTAAGCGTCTTTCAGATCCAACGAGACCATCCAGTCCTCCTGCCTGACCGCTGCTAGGACCGACTTCGTCGTCTCCATAGTGAACGTCTGCTTGGTGACATAAGCATGAGCGCGCTGACGTCCAGCACCGGTCTCCAACCTCTTGTCTTCTTGGCCACCAGAAAGAGACGGTTGTAGAAGCCCGGGGATTGATGGTCCCGGACTATAACCACTGCCTTCTTCTGTAACAGGAGCGACACCTCCTGGTGCAACGCTAGCCTCTTGTCCTTTTCCTTGTAGTTGGGAGAGAGGTTGATGGGAGAAGTGGTCAGAGGGGGTTTGCGGCAGAATGGTATCCTGTAACCCTCCCTTAGCCACCTGACAGACTGGGCGTCTGCACCTCTCCTTTCCCAAGCTTGCCAGAAGGTCTTGAGTCTGGCTCCTACTGCTGTCTGGAGAGGAGGAGAGTCAGTGTTTGCCTTTTGAAGTCTTGGGACCTTTCCTAGACCTGCTCCTGGAAGAGTCTGGACGGGAGCTTCCTCGGCTGGGGGTTCTGCCACGAAAGGGCGGAATAAACCTTGTAGCAGGAGTATCAGCCACTGGGGTGCGGTAAGTCCTGGGAGCTGAGGGAGCAACCTTAGTCTTACGAGCTGAAGAGGCCACAAGATCATGAGTGTCCTTCTGAATCAGGGCCGCAGACAAATCCTTGATAAGCTCTTCGGGAAACAAGAACTTAGAAAGCGGAGCAAAAAGGAGTTGAGACCTTTGACAAGGTGTGATGCTGGAAGAAAGAAAGGTGCAAAGTTGCTCCCTTTTCTTAAGAACTCCTGACACAAACATTGAAGCAAGCTCGCCAGACCCATCCCGAATTGCTTTATCCATGCAGGACATTAAAAGCATGGCCGAGTCCTTGTCCGCAGGGGAGGTCTTCTTGCTCAGGGCCCCCAGGCACCAGTCTAGAAAATTGAACATCTCAAAGGCACGAAATACACCCTTTAGGAAGTGGTCTAAATCGGAGAAGGTCCAGCAAACCTTAGAGCGCCTCATTGCTGATCTACGAGGAGAGTCGACCAAACTTGAGAAGTCAGCCTGGGCAGAGGCAGGGACTCCCAAGCCTGGTTCCTCTCCTGTGGCATACCATACGCCCGCCTTAGAAGTGAGCTTAGTAGGTGGGAACATAAAGGAAGTCTTCCCTAGTTGCTGTTTAGACTGCAACCACTCCCCTAATATTCTTAAAGCTCTCTTAGAGGACCTAGCAAAGACGAGCTTAGTATAAGTTGACTTAACAGGTTGCATGCCCAGCGAAAACTCAGATGGAGGAGAGCGGGGGGTAGCAGAAACAAAATGGTCCGGGTATACCTCTCTGAAAAGAGCCAGGACCTTACGAAAGTCAATGGGTAGAGGAGAAGACTTCTGTTCTTCCACGTCTGATGAGGGATCCAGGTGCGCAGCTTCCTCCTCAGAAACCTCATCACCAGAGTGTAGCGAAGTGGGAGGAAAAGTAACAGTGGTATGCTGAACAGCAGAATCTGAACAAGCGGGTGCATAAACGCTTGTGGTTTCATCCTCAAGTCTCTGTTGCTGAGTTAAAACCTGAGGTTCAGGCTGCAAAGACTGGTCAAGAAGAGTAGAGGAAGGTAGGCGCATGGGTTGAGGCGGCTGACTCCTAGCATGAGTTTCTTGTCTCAAGAGTTGCGCTTGCTGTAAGGGTGGCGGATGCGCAGTAGCAGATTCCTGAGGAACGAGTTGAGGTTCCTGAGGTGTGAGCTGCGAGAGTTGAGGTAGCGGCTGCGCAGAACGCAGTTCCTGTCTCGCGAGTTGAGGTTCCTGAGGTGCTAGCCTAAGGAGTTGAGGCTCTCGCCTTGAGGAGGGTTGAGGTCGCTGCAGCGAGTGCTGAGGTGGCTGCCTCATGGATGGAAGAGGTTGTCGTACCTCAAGAGAATGTTGCCTCGCTGGTGGAACCGCAAGCGGAAGCGGAGGAAGTAAGGCATAAGACTCCTGCTCCCATTGCTGAGGTTGCCTTAAGGAAGGCGGAGGTTGCTGCACACCGCTGGTAACTGGCAACTCAGTATGCGGTAAGGTATCCTGAGGAACCTCAACTTCGTACGCCTGGCAGACTGGACTGCGGTGAGGCGGAGCGATCGCAGGAGGAGGTGTAACCTTCTCAGCCTGACACTCACGCATTAAGACCGCAAGCTGTGACTGCATGGACTGCAGCAAAGTCATCTTGGGGTCGACAGACGCTAAGGTCTGCTGAGGCAAAGCCTTAACAGAAGATGAGGTCTGTTGCGGCATCACCTTACCTCTCTTAGGAGGTGTGCAGTCACCTGATGACTGCGGAGAGTCAGAGCTAATCCAATGACTGCAACCAGGTTGTAGAACTCTTGAGGTCTGGACTTTGCGTTTGAGAGGTCTTGAGACCTGAGTCCAGCGTTTTCTCCCTGACATTTCTTCTGCAGACGAGTAAAAGACGGGCTCAATCGTCTGCGGGTGGGAGTGACGGTCTCTGTAAGACACGCCCGCAACCACCGAGGATACTTCTGTGCGCCGATCAAGGCCTGCCGAACCCTTTTGCCCTTCGACATTGCTTCTCCCCTGGGCTTGGGAGCTTGCAAGAGGTCCCGGACTGGGAGGACGACTGGCACGCACAGAAGTACCCTCACGCACCACACTGACACTGACACTAGCACTTGGCACCGCACTGACACTAGCACTTGGCACAGCACTGGCACTATCCCCTCCCACTGCACTTTTGACCTTAAGTTCTTTGACTTCTGCCATAAGAGACTTATGATCACTAACCACCGATTCCACTTTGTCACCTAAAGCCTGAATGGCACGCAAAACATCGGACATATCAGGTTGAGTACAAATAGTAGGTTCGGGGGTAGCCACTACAGGGGGAGGAAAAGGTTGAGGATCATGAGGTGAGGAAAAAAGTGAAGAGCGAGAAGAACTCCTCCTAACTCTCTCTCTCTCTAACTTGGTTGAATATTTCAGGAATCGAACAAATTCAAGTTCCGAAAGTCCGGCGCATTCCTCACATCGATCTTCCAACTGACAGGGTCTTTCCCTACAGTCAGAACAAGCGGTGTGAGGATCAACCGAGGCCTTCGGAACACGCCTATTACAAGACCTACATCGTCTATGGGGTGGGGCTTGTGAAAGGTCAGACATCTTGAATCAAAGAGTTAGTCAAGGGGGATTCCAAATCAAGCAAAAAGATCGTTAACCATTAATCAAAACCAAATAAAAGCTATCTAAGCTAATTAGAAAAGTTTCCAGTATAGCGACAGCTGAAATCTTAGAGAAATACTTCACCAAAAACCGTGAACAATACTCCAAAATCATAAGCATATCCCAGAACGTCTTGCCGGAAGCACGACAGAGGAAAAAGTGAGGTGGTGTCAACAAGAAGTACTGCAGTACCTGGCCACAGGTGGCGCTGGTGAGTACACCCCCTTCTAGTATAGTGATAGCTGGCGTATCCCTCCCGTAGAATTCTGTCGGGCAACGGAGTTGACAGCTACATGATTATCGGGTAAGTTTAATATTGAAAAAAAAATATTTCTATGTCCATGAGTGATCAGAGTATGATTTGCTACAGACAAGTTTAGCTTACTAGGAATGAAAACTTCAATTTGAAAGTAAACACAACCTTTTGCTGACAAGGCCCATAGCCATTTCTGTAGCTGCGTGTTTGATAGACGATGCAACACGGGTCATATACTGTTTGAACTCAGTTGCACAGGATTTCAGCTCCAGGAGGAAATGTGGTGAATGGGTATAACACACAGAAGCTAGTCGCAGTTTTACCGTAAGGTTTTCATCGTCTGGAGTTTGAAGATCTTCAAAAATATTGTAACCTGTAAATATAGCATATAATATACCAAATTATTATCAATAAATTCATCGAAACAAAATTGTTATATCTATTTTCTCTGAGATAAAGGGGTTAGATTTCCAGAAAAATGCTTTTTTCAGCTTCAGCTGAAGAAACACTGCAAAATGGCCGTAACATCTTTTTGAGATTTCTAGCGTATAAACATGTCTTTATAACAGATTATTTATGAAACTTGATTAATTTTCTTTAACAACAATATCTAAAAGGAATTCGAAGACCAATAACAGTACCTATAGCCATTTTTAAGATATTTTCTGTTTTCTCTGATTCATCTGATATTTTGAAGTTTAAAGATGCTGCAAGCTACAGATGGAAAATTATTTCTTGGGTTTAAAAGTAACATGAAATTTATGGAAGCCGAACTAATAGTATAATATCAACTTGGTGAAATTTCAGAAAACAGCTTCCAAGGTCTCTTGGCCTCACATAAAACAGAGGATATGACAAGAGGTTTGATGACAGACTTCACAACTACATATTCAATTACTGCACTGTAATGGTTCAGTGTCCACTTTCCTCTTGTCAAGGATAGAAGAGACTCAAAGCTATGCTATGCAGCTCTTCTTAGAGAAGGACACTACAATATCAAACCATTGTTCTCTAGTCTTGGGTAGTGCCATTGCCTCTATGCATTAGTCTTCCAGTCTTGGGTTATTATTCCATTGTTTGAGGGTATAATAAGGCACAGCATTCCATTTGTTTCCTTATTTCCTTTCCACGCTTAGCTACTTTCCCTGTTGGAGGTACATTGTGGCAAAGATATAGCTACTAAACTAAAACATGAAATATATATTCTTGAAACTGACTAGAGTATATCACTGAGCCCAGATGTGGAAAATGATGCTTAGTTGGAGGCAAATGTTTAGGGTAAACCAATAGCAATTCTGCACTAAAGTACAATTTAGCTAAATATTAGATATATATCCTGGTTATCGTCGTCGGCGCCCACTCGTGTCCGAGTATTGGGTTCTGTCGTTAGCCATCAGCCTCCTATCTGTGGGGTGGGTGCTTATGTCTGATGTGGCTGTTAAGTCCTAGTCTGTGGTGGAAGAGTCGCGGACAGTGTTCACAAGGGAGGGTAGGTGGTGGGCGGGGCTGTTCTAATCGCTCTCTCCTTCTTCTCCTCCTAGCCTCCTCATTTTGTCTCCTCCTCTCCTCGAAGTCCACGGTGCCATGGTGTACTGTACTCCTCCAGGTTTTCCTGTCCCTGGCTGTTTCTTCCCATGAGGAAGGATCGATGTCAGTTAGAGCCGGGGTGCGCTTTAGTTGGTATTTATAGCGCATTTTCGGGGCTCCTCGTGGTCTGGTGCCCTGGGTCAGTTCTCCGTAGAATATTTTCTTTGGGAGCCTAGATGGATCCATCCTATGCACGTGTCCTATCCAGCGGAGGCGGTGGTGGATGATGGTGGCCTCCACGCTGGTCAGCGAGGCACGTTCTAAGACTTCAATGTTGGTGGTGTGGCTCTCCCAGGGGATTTTCAAGATCTGCCTCAGTTTCATTTGTTGGAAGCGTTCTAGGTTTTTAAGATCGTTTTTATATAGCGTCCATGTTTCACATGCATACAGGAGTGTGGAGAGGATTACTGCCTTGAACACCATTATTTTGGTGGTCATTGTCAGTGCGTGGTTGTTAAATACGCGGCAACTGAGTCGGCCAAAGGCGGAGTGGGCTGCCCTGATCCTGTTCTCCACGTCCTTTTTGCTTGTGGGAGCTGAAGTTAGGATGCTCCCTAGGTAGGAGAACTGGTCCACCTGTTCTAACGGTAGGTCATTCACTGTGGTATTGAAGTTGGGGAGCATCAGTCCTGGTGGATGTTGGACGAGGGTCTTGGTTTTGTCTGTGTTGACTTGCATCCCAAAACGTTCGTAGGCAGAGTTGTATGCATCAGCTAACGACTGCAGGTCCTCTTCCGTCTGACCTGGGGTGGCATTGTCATCAGCATACTGCAGTTCTCGCACTGCACACAAGGTGGTCTTGGTTCTGGCGCTGAGTCTAGCGAGGTTGAAAGCGCCTCCATCCATGCGGAAACGTAGGTCGACTGAGGGCGTGTCTGGGGGAATCTCGTTGAGCATTGCTGCGGTGTATAGCAAGAAAACCGTTGGGGCCAGAACACAGCCCTGCTTCAGGCCGCCGTTGATGGGGAATGGGTCTGAAAGAGAGTTCTGGTGGCAGACTCTCCCAACCATTCCGTCATGGAGGGCATGCACCAGCTTGACAAAATCGGGTGGGCAGCCATATCTTTTGAGGACAGCCCACATGGCAGGTCGAGGTACTTTGTCGAAGGCCTTTTTCAAATCCCAGAAGATGAACATTATGGGCTGTTGTTGTTCGAGGCTCTTCTCTTGTAGTTGTCGCGCACAGAAGATCATGTCTATGGTCCCGCGGGAAGGTCGAAAGCCGCACTGGGACTCTGGCAGGACGTCTTCTAGGAGAATAAGGAGGCGGTCAAGGAGAATCCGAGCAAAAATCTTACTCGCGATGCTTAGTAGTGATATTCCCCGGTAGTTGTTACAGTTCTCCCTGTCTCCCTTCTTGAAGATTGTTACAGTTCTCCCTGTCTCCCTTCTTGAAGATCTCCTGGTTATAGTAGATGAAGAATCTATCTACAAATAAGTATACACTGATAAAATATTATCTATTGAAATTTCAAACTTGAATCATACATTCATGATAGCTTTTCTTAATGCAAATGCATAAAGTATGTGTGCATTTACCTGCATTAAATGACAACAGTACTGTACAAATGTAAGTGATCATTGTGCAGATGGGTGTAAGGGGCAAAGATCAAAATTACTGGACGGTAGCAATAAATTATCAATGCTCAAACACAAGATATAGCTGAACACTACGTGTGCAGATTAGTTTACATTATTGATGGAGACGAGTTAGGAAGGAAGAGGTAAACAAGTGACTCATGCTAATGTTACCGGGTATGTGTTTAAGTTTGCTAATAGCACCACCAATTGCTAAAAGGCATAAGGAGACCTAAGGAGACCCGAGCCCTTCTTAGGTCAAACTAGTCAGCGGTATTCACGGTAACAGAGAAGAGCCACCAACCTCCTAAGGGGTGCAGTGAACACTGGGAAATCCCACAAAACCACCAGAAACTGAAAAGCCCACTGATGTAGCACCAAGAGCACCTTGCTACCGACGCTTACCAGCTGGGGACCGAACCAAGAGCGCAAGTCCAGAAGCAGTGGTTGCTGACTCACTAAATGAGCAGATGGAAGAAGCAAAAGACCTAATCAATGTCTTCTTGGGTGTTGCCAAGACAGACTGCAGAGAAGGCTCAGCTGTCTTCCTCCACCTCAAGGTATATGCTTGTTACTGTGCAGGAGTCCACAACCTACAAACTGCACTGCACAATCATGCTCCTTATGAGAAGTAGAAAGCAAGAGTAGATCTACAGCAAGTTTACACAAAAGCAGTTGCAATGTCCACCCTTTTCCTGGCAAGCATGAATCTCTTGCTTCACATCCATGGCAATCAACAGCTAGAACTCACTTCTTGAAAGAAAATGAAAATAAAAAGTTTGATTAAGGGAGCAACAGCATATCCATACTCGCTGTAGCTGAAAAACAATGCAGAGAGCTTCCAACAGGTAGGGGAGGTGGAGGAGAGGTTCTTGCCCCCAGTCACCATCAACCATTAAATACCTTGTTAAAGATTTCAACTACCATTCCATTTCACGCTAAAAAAATACGTTCATAACTAAAGGACAAAGGTTTGTAAACGTATAGGAGCAAATAGTAATTCAAGCTTAATGGTGGACCATTTTTCAGTAAATATAACATTGACAATTTCAATCTTTAATCAATAAAGAAGATTGTTTTACCTTGTGAACCAGAGCCTGAAAATGCAAGAGGTCGAATGATGGTGAAACTAAAAGCTCTTGCTGTACTATCTGAAGAAGATTGTGATCGATAAAGATCCGTGTTGAGTCTTGAAAAAAGATCCTGTAACAGAAAAAAGCCCAGCTTATAATGGGTTCTACAATTATACTTCCTGTCAAGGGTCTGAACTAAATTAAGCTTTTTTTTTATCAAATATTGTTCTTTAATATGAGTTTTCCTCTGAGATATTCAATAAGCTTTGAGATATTTCTGCTAAATTTCTACTATTCTGTCAATTAAATAATTTATATTAACTTAAAGGAATAACTAGTCAAAAGAGGAATTTTCTTTACATGAGTTATCACATATTCAAAACACTTAAAAGATCAGAATAAAGAAAAGCGTAGCAGAGGTAATAATGACAATTTTCCATGACAAATAAGTGCAAGTTTTTCTTTAAACAAGCTAAATTTACCTGAGATCTTTCAACAATAGGATCTTGCCCAACACTGACAATACATTGATGTTTATTCCCCTCAGGTGTAACATCACGAACTTGAAATCCCCCAAGAGACCCTTCAACTGTTAAAATGTCTCGCTCTGAAAGGATTGTAATTCATTAAAAATATAAATAATGCTGCAGCATAAAATATATACGGCAGATAACTCTTTAAATATCATGGTGAAATATACTACAAATCTTAATATAAAAGATCACCACAAATAAATCTTAAGGAATAACTTTTTGTATTCTCAGAAAACAAATTACATTACAGTAGATTTGTGAAAGGACTAACCTACACTTATCTATTGACAATGAATACCTACCAACAGTTGCCTGAATCTTGGCATCTGACATCACTGCTGTGCCAACTTTTCTCCCCACCAAATCTTTGTCTTTATACACACCACGAAGCAACAATACTGTCAACTTGTGGAAATCAAAGCCTACTTCTGCTCTAACTGGACTTTTTTCAGGTGTTACATAACTGAGACTGGGTGCATGAGAGAGAGATTCAAAATCCTCTTTCTCCGGAGAAATAGCAGCATTAGGAGTCGTCACTTCAGCTGTAGTAGAGATTAGATGAGGAGGAATACGAGGAGTAGACACAGAGGGCTGATGAGGGAAAAGTTGATGGATAAATCCCACAAGTTCAACCACAGTCTCTTGATTTGCTGAAAATACAGGTAAATGGTTATAACACCTCACAAGCATGCAAGTAATTTCATGTACAACCTATAAAAGACAAAGATTAAATGTATTATATCAAACAAGGCCACTTCATTCATAAAAAAAGAAAACCTCAAGTAAAAACACTAGCTATTTTATTACTGTATCTAAATCCCATTTTCCTCAGTCATAAATAAAGTAGTAATCCATTGTAAAACTCATAAAGATTCTGACTAAGGCCTATGAAATATGGATGAAATGGTTGAGCAGAAATTTAACAAAAGTACTCAAAACATATGAAAGGCAGACAATAGAATATTCTGACTTTTCTTAACATATAAAAGTCATATCCATAGCTATAAATTAAATATATTGTCATCATCACTTTTAATGATTTGGTCTAATTTTTTATCTAAACGCCTTTTTATTCTTCCTTTTTTTCTGCTTAAGTTAATTACTCGAACTTTGAATTTTTTCATAGTTTTATACTGATAACAAAGTGGGAAGGTTTTAGTTAGAGAAGTGAATATTTTTCTGCTACAGGGTTATAATTTAGAATCTTTAGTTTTGAACCTTATAGTGCACCCATTAATTAAGAATACCACCTACAGCAGATATTCTATATATTGGATAGCAATACCTTTCCTAAAAAGAACTTAACCACTGTGTATTGGTGAACGTCTGTGTCTGAAAATTTTCTCACATCAGATATTGTATCAGGAGGAAATACTCTACCATAAATCAATTAAATTAGCAATGACGAGATGGAATGCCAACATTATAAGAAATTATGAATATGTGCTAATTTTTTACAGAATCTAAATATAGGAAAAAAAATAAAATCAAACCTATAAAATACATAGTTAACTTTCGTTAGTGCCATTGTGATAAAATATAGTGCTAAGAAGAAATTAACTGGCACCCCCAATTAAAAACCAATAATTTTACATATACAAATAATCTTATCAATACAAATACCCAACAAGACAAACTAATTTGGACATCAACACCACAGAATAACAAAAATCAATAATCCACTATTGATAGCACAGACTGAAGTTTTCACTATTATCTATAGCATGCCAATTACTAATATGAAGAGTGATCTTTCACCTCATAAAGTTGCAGGATCTTCAAACTCAACTCAATACAGTTCTTCACTTCAAACCAAAGTATAAATCTATAAAAGGCATTCATATAAAAAAAATTATATATCATTTAAACACCTTAGGAATAGGTAATAATTAGCATATATTCAAAATTTACATCTGGGATCCTTTCATTGCTAACAATCTAGAAACATTGAACTTCTTCCTTACCACAAAAAAATAAAGGTTATTCAAACGATTTAAACAGATCTAAAGACCATTCCAGTTTTGTTCAAAAGCAGAAGTAGAAATTTGGATGTAATCTTACCTATTATGTCTAAGGTGTTGAACTGTACAGATGCTAACAGCAAGGCTCCATTGCCTTGTTGAGATGGACAGTGGGATGAAACATATGTTACTTCTAGGGTTATGAGAGCTTCGGTGTCTCTCATGTCTCGCATGTCACTAAGAGGCAATAACCCTCCTAACCCACTATACGGAGAAGACAGAAGTGGAGGCGATGGCAAACATCGGGCAGATTGAGGTGGTGACTGGGCTGGAAATAAAGCAATGAAGTTAAGCATATATAGTCAATTAAAAAAACAGTTCTAATAATAAAATCAGTTATCTATACTCACCTGACATTCATATTGCTTTTCTCTTGAAGCTGGTTGAAATTTGACGTCTGACCTGAAACTAAAATATTTCCCATTTGATTTCCTTGTGATAGCCCTACCCCTCTATTGTAGTATTAGGGTCACATGGCAGTGTATGGCAATACCTGGGCGTGAGCAAAGCCATATTTCCTTTGTCTTTCAGTCTTAAAATTGTAATTAGTTCAATATCGTTTTCATCCTTACCAAGATTCTTGGGGAGGACATCTTAAATAATACAAGACTTATTTCAGAAGCAGGTCTTCTGAAAGCTATTTAACATGATATTTTCATTATAAAATAAATTTTTGAATATACTTACCCGGTGAATATATAAATAGCTGACGTCTCCGACGGCCCGACAGATTCCAAAAAACTCGCGAGCGATCGCCATGAAGGTAGCGAGTGTGCCCACCAGCGCCGACTATCGGCCAGATACCGCATATACTTCTCAACCACTCCAGTTCTTCTCAGTCCGCAGGGTCTCTATCGGGGAGGAAGGGAGGGCCTTTAATATTATATATTCACCGGGTAAGTATATTCAAAAATTTATTTTATAATGAAAATATCATTTTTAAATATTAAACTTAGCCGGTGAATATATAAATAGCTGATTCACACCCATGGTGGTGAGTAGAGACCAGTATTATAACAATAAAGGCGTATATGCTCAAGAGTTTTTGACAAATATTTCATAAAAACAAACTTAAGTATAAGCACCTGGTAAGGAAGCTGACTCTGATGATTACTTTGCCTCATTAGTCCGCTTTCCTCACGAAGCCCAGCCATCCTCTCAGGATGCTGAAAGACTCCCAGGAGCTGTTATATCCAGAGCGAACACCCCTATAACAGGACCTCATCAATACCCTTAATCTGGGCGCTCTCAAGAAACAACATTTTGACCACCCGCCAAATCAAAAAGATTGCGAAAGACTTCTTAGTCTCCCGTACAACCCAAAATAAGATTAAAAATTTCAAGAGTAGATTAAAAGGATATTGGGATTAAGGGAATGTAGTGGTAGAGCTTTCACCCACTACTGCACTCGCTGCTACGAATGGTCCCAGTGTGTAGCAGTCCTCATAAAGAGTCTGGACATCTTTCAAGTAATATGAAGCGAATACCGACTTGCCTCTCCAAAAGGTCGCGTCCATAATATTTTTAATGGATCTATTTTGCTTAAACGCTACTGAAGTTGCTATCGCTCTGACTTCATGAGCCTTGACTTTAAGTAAATTACGATCCTTCTCACTTAAATGAGAGTGTGCCTCCCGAATCAAAAGTCTAATAAAATAAGACCACGCATTCTTAGACATGGGCAAAGAGGGCTTTTTAACGGAGCACCATAAAGCCTCTGAACAACCTCGTAGCGGTTTAGCTCTGGAAAAATAAAATTTAAGAGCTCTAACGGGGCACAGCACTCTTTCAACTTCATTCCCCACAATCTCAGAAAGACTGGGGATTTCAAATGATTTAGGCCAAGGACGAGACGGAAGTTCATTCTTGGCCAAAAAACCAAGTTGAAGAGCGCATACTGCTTTATTAGTGGAGAAGCCGATGTTCTTGCTAAAAGCATGTATCTCACTAACCCTTTTAGCCGAAGCCAAGCTCACCAAAAAAAGTGTCTTGAGGGTAAGATCCTTCAGGGAGGCTGAATTTAATGGTTCAAACCTGTCTGACATAAGGAACTGTAGGACCACGTCCAAGTTCCAAGCAGGAGTCGAAATATGACGCTCCTTGGAAGTCTCGAAAGACTTAAGCAGGTCTTGGAGATCTTTGTTATTAGAAAGATCCAAACCCCTATGCCTGAAAACAGAAGCTAACATGCTTCTGTAGCCTTTAATGGTGGATGCAGAGAGGGAGCGACCGTTTCTCAGATAAAGCAGAAAATCCGCAATCTGCGCTACAGAGGAACTTGGAAGAGGAAATAGAGGAGGACTTGCACCAGTCTCTAAATACCTCCCATTTCGACTGATAGATCCTGATGGTAGAGGATCTTCTAGCCCTCGCGATCGCTCTACCTGCCTCCTTCGAAAACCCTCGAGCTCAAGAGAGTCTTTCGATAGTCTGAAGGCAGTTAGACGAAGCGTGGGGAGGCTTTGATGAAATCTCTTTACGTGAAGCTGTCGCAAGAGATCCATCCGCAACGGCAGACTTCTTGGAACGTCTACCAGCCATAGAAGTACCTCTGTGAACCACTCTCTCGCGGGCCAGAGTGGAGCAACCAACGTCAACCTGGTCCCTTCGTGAGAGGTGAACTTCTGCAGCACCTTGTTTAGGATCTTGAAAGGTGGAAAGGCATAAACGTCCAGGTGAGACCAGTCCAGCAGGAAAGCGTCTATGTGGGCTGCCTCTGGATCTGGAACTGGAAATCAGTAAGTTGAGAGCCTCTTTGTCAGTGAAGTCGCAAAAAGATCTATGGTGGGTTGACCCCATGTCATCCATAGCTTCTCGCACACAGTCTTGTGCAACGTCCACTCCATGGAGATGACTTGTCCTCTTCTGCTGAGGCAGTCCGCCAAGACATTCATTTTTCCTTGCACAAATCTCGCCAAAGGAGAGATGTTACTTGCCTTAAATGGAGTTCCTTCTGATCCGTGGACCAAAGACCCGAGCATTCCAGACTGTCCAGTGGAGCTCCCTAACCCAAATCCGATGCATCTGAATACAACACATGGTTTGGGTTCTTGATCGCAAGAGAAAGACCTTCTCGAAGTCTGATGTTGCTGTCCCACCAAGTCAGACATGTCTAGACTGAGTTGGAGATTGGGAGAGAGATACTCTCTAAGCCCTTCTCCTTGTTCCAATGGTTTAGGTGAAATTGGAGAGGGCAAAGGTTGAGTCTCCCCAGAGAGATAAACTACTCCAGCGATGAAAGAGTTCCCACGAGGCTCGTTCAAACTCTTACAGAGCAACTGTTTTTCTCTTGCAAGTGAAGGACTTTTAACAGAGCTTGTTCCATTCTTGTGGGAGACGAAAAGGCCCGAAAAATCCGACACTGTATCTCCATTCCCAAATAAAGAATAGTCTGGGATGGAGTACTGTAAGTTACGACTTCTCTACGTTCACTATGAGACCTAGCTCCTTGGTTAGGTCTAATGTCCATTAGAGGCTCTCCAGACAGCGATTTAATGACGACGCCCTGATTAGCCAGTCGTCAAAATAAAGGGAGGCTCTGAATCCTCAAAAAATGTAGAAAGCTTGCTACATTTTGCAAGAGCCTTGTAAAAACAAGAGGAGCAGGAATGAGGCCGAAGCACAGTGCTCGAAATTGGTACATTACTTTCCCGTCCACAAACCTCAGATATTGTTGAAAGTTTGGATGAATCGGGATGTGGAAGTATGCATCCTGAAGGTCGAGAGAGACCATCCAGTCGCCTTCCCTTACTGCTGCCAAGACAGATTTGGTAGTCTTCATCGTGAACTTTGTCTTGACAATGAACACATTGAGCGCACTTACATCTTAAGTACTCCTGCAGTGAACGTGACTGCCAGATCATTGGAGCCATCCCTGATAGCCTTGTTCCTGCAGTGAACGTGGCTGCCAGATCATTGGAGCCATCCCTGATAGCCTTGTTCATGCATGACATAATTGTACAGCAATACATTGACAGCTGGAGAGACCTTCTTACTTAAGGCTCCCAGGGACCAATCCAACAAATAAAAACTTCAAACGCTCGAAAAAACTCCTAACAGGAGATGGTCTAGCTATGAAGCAGACCATAAAATCTTGGAGCGTCTCATGGCTAGACGACGAGGAGAGTCCACAAGGCTTAAGAAGTCTCCCTGGGCAGAGGCAGGTACTCCCAAGCCGAGAACTTCTCCTCGAGCTTCTCCTGTTTCACACCAGACGCCCGAGCGAGAAGCTAATTAAGAAGGAGGAAAAGCAAAAGCAGACTTTCCTAAACTTCTCCTGGATTCCAACCAGTCTCCCAGTAAGAGCATGGCCCTCTCGGAAGAACAAGAGAGAACTGACTTCGTAAATGTAGGAGTCGAAGAAAGTCATGCCAAGAGTAAACTCAGACGGCGGAGCAGCCGTTACAAAACGAGTAGGACAAAATTTCACTAAAGAAATTCATAATTAAAAAACAAGGGATTGTTGGACCACCCTAGGTTACTCCTCTTCTGAATGACTCCCCAAAGGTACATTAGTTGAAAGGGGGTCATCAACTTCTTCAGAAGGCACATCATCTGATAAATCTAAAGTCTTGCGAGAAGGAGATTTATATTCAGAATGACGTGAAGGAAAAGCCTGACAGGCTACATCAACTTGTATATGAACAGAAGTTAAAGTTGGAGGGTCGATGTCACGTAGTGACTGCAG
Source organism: Palaemon carinicauda (assembly GCF_036898095.1). Lineage (NCBI taxonomy): Eukaryota > Metazoa > Arthropoda > Malacostraca > Decapoda > Palaemonidae > Palaemon > Palaemon carinicauda. The sequence goes on from NC_090732.1 coordinate 12,261,921, forward strand.
AGAATGTTATTCTACTACACGTCGTGACAGAAGTAACTGACGTTCAAACGTCCCGTAGTAACAGCGGTGACTGCTGTTCGATGCTATATCGTGACTACGATGACTGACCCTCGACGTCACGTCATGTCTACGGTGTCTACCGCTCAACGTCACGTCGTGTCTGCAGCTCAACGTCACGCTGTGACTGCGGTGGCTGACGTTCAAAGCGATCAAAGTTACATCGAGATTTATGCTCCGCATCTCGTTTAACAGCAAAGCCGTCACTAGGGATAACGTCAGCGTGGCGTAACAAAGCTCGTCTAGAAGGTTGAAGACCCGAATCACGTATCCCAGAACCGTGACGTACAAAAAGCAAAGGATCCTTTCGCACAGGAACAGGATCGAAAGCTTCTATTAAAGAAGAAAGCTTTAACAGCATATCTTGCAAAACACTTAACTTCGGATCAACCTGTGACTGCGGTGGCTGACGTTCAAACGTCACGTAGTAACAGCGGTGACTGCTGATCGATGCTATATCGTGACTACGGTGACTGACACTCGACGTCACGTTGTGTCTACGGTGTCTACCGCTCAACGTCACGTCGAGTCTGTGGCAGAAACGTCTGTACATGAACGTCATCGCTATGAACGGGACTCTTATGATGACTACAGCTAGGACGTTGAACTTGTCCTGAAGGAACTAATAAACGTTTCAACCGTCTCGAAACTTTACGCCCAGGCTTTTAAAGAGACGAATCATCGGAAGACGAGGAGAAACTTCGTCTCTCCTGTCTTATGGCAAGGACGTGCTTGACGAGCAACGTCCGATACCTTTGAGGGAACGTCTGTTCGTTGGTTTACACTCCTCACTCCCTTAGGTCCTACGACATTCCTTCTCCCTGGTGCAGGGGAGCCTGAAAGAGGTCTCGGACTAGGCAAGTGACAAGCACGAACAAACGAACCCTCCGCAACACAGAACATGTTTTTTGCACTTACTTCACTGATATCGCATTTTTTAATAATTTCACATTAGACATGAATAAAACTGATCTCTACCTGAAGCACGCAATTCTCCCTTAAATCAAAAGGTTAGAATTGCGAAATGAGTCGTATAATGTAAGCACATTAGTACAAAATGAAACACACATGCAAAAATCAATAAACATATACATATATATCGAATAAAACGGAAATATATAAAGTTAAAAAGATCAGTGACTGGGGATGGGACTAAACACTAGTTCACTAAGGACTACGTTTTCAATCTCTCACCGTACAGTGCCTTGGGACGAGAATAAAAACTAAAACGTTTTATCCTCTCTCCCCGTACAGAGACTTGGGACGAGAGTAAAAAAACTGAATCGAGAACAACGTTACTCGCTCCCAAACTCCTTGTACAGAGACTTGGGACGAGAATAAAGATCGGATCGTTCTCTCTTTCTCTCTCTCTCTCCCTCTCTCTTGTCACTCACAAGAGAATGGCCCACTCACCCTTCGTCAATAACAGGTTATTTGACTAAAGGAAAAAACTGAAAGGACTAAGAAATTGAAAATTAACATGTTCCTTTAAATTAGTATCTAAAAAACTTCAGTTTGAAAGAAGAATGAACAAAACGTCAAAATCGATTTACTCTTTCTGCAAAGTGAAACCGTGATTCTCTCTTTCTCTATCGTAACGATAGAGCGCAAACTGCGTAGCATAAATAAACCAAACGTTAGTTCATCTTTGAAAAACAGCACGAAGACTATTCAAAGAATAAATTTCTTAAAATATTTTCTAAAAATATTCATCTCATCACTCTTACAGAGCAACTGTTTTAATCTAAACAAAAATAAAAGTTGAATGGGCTCAATGTTGTTTAACTTTGTTTTCCAAGTTAGGACCGCCTACAAAGAATAGGTAAAGGCCGCATATAAACAAAAACATAAAATTTATCTCGATGTTTAGTATACAGTAAATGGAAAGCTAATCGAAGAGGCCTAATAAAGGCGGGTGAGATATAAAATATATAGAGGTAAATCTATAAATATCAACAATAATTTATAAAGTGATAAAATAATTACTAAAAGCCTTTAACACACTTCCGTACACTGAGGGAAGGGTCGGCCATCTTTTCTCTAAGGAAAAACCAGAGCGAGATTAAAAAAGCAAGGGCAAAAAACTAAAAGCATTTCTTTTGAAGATAGTATTGAATAATCCAACACGGCGAAAGCAATAAAACCAAAACCAAGTACTTCACCAATTCGGTAGAAAACTCGAGGTCTAGAGCGAGCGGAACCAATGTTGTCGGTGACACCGACAGAGAAGAACTGGAGTGGTTGAGAAGTATATGCGGTATCTGGCCGATAGTCGGCGCTGGTGGGCACACCCGCTACCTTCATGGCGATCGCTCGCGAGTTTTTTGGAATCTGTCGGGCCGTCGGAGACGTCAGCTATTTATATATTCACCGGGTAAGTATATTTAAAATTTTACAGTACATTGATCTGTGGTTAGGTCTTCCTCACCAACTCCAAATTTCTTGATGCACTATAGGATGTAAAGATCATTTGTTTAGTTTAGTAATATCTTTTGCTTTCCCTTTAACTGACCAGATGTATTTTCGAAATTCTTGAAATAAACTGAGGTAGAAGTCTCATTCCCCTCAGAAGCCTGAAGATAAAGAGTACAGTGCATCTGCTGTCTGAAACAGGGATTCCATCATATTCGCCATTGCTTCCTAATGTAAGTCAATGCTGTCGTTTTGTCTGAAAAAAACAAACGCACTTCCCCAAACCAGAGACTTGTGAGGCCGGGACTTGAGCTCCACCATGAGTTCTAGGCAATTAATATGTAGGGCTGATTCTTCCTTCAACCATGATACCAACAGAAAAATTAAATACATAGTCGTATCCCACCCTTCCTGGGAAGTATCCCCAAAAAGAGACACATCTGGAAACCTCATTTACAACAACATTCCCAGAGTTAAATGCCAAGTATCGTCCATCCATTTCACAAGTTGTAATCGATTGCAACATTGGAAAACATGCCATGTACCAGATTGGAAATTTTGTTCCAACACAGATTGAGATGCAACTCGAAATCCCTCATCTTTAAGCAACCAATCAAATTAAATTCTCTAGAGCTGCCAAGGTCCACAGTAACCTCATCCCAGTCCAAATTAGCAATGCTTTCATCTACTTGAACTTCTCCTATTAAAGAATGAGACTGAATCATCTTTTCCATTAAAAAAGCTCAAATAGCAACCAACACTAATCTCATCCTCAAATATAGAATCCTTCAAGTTAAAACCAAAAGAGAAATCTTAATATTCATCAGGACTCCCAACTTTTACAATAGCCTGACTACCCAAAGTTAATGAACCTGAGTCTTTTCAAAAGATGCATTTAAAATCATACAAGTGTCCAGGTAAAATAGAACCCTGATGACCAGGAACTTCAGCCATTTCAAGATGAGAGCAATCATTCTGGTAAATACTTGAGAAGCAGTTCTGAGACCGAAACATAGGTATTTGAACTGATTAAAGTATCCACTCACAAACCAAATGAGTTTCATTTATTTTGGATGGATAGTATGTGAAACCAAGCATCTGTCAAATCTATTGAAAATATTCAATCTCTTTTCCTAACTGCTCCCAGGACTGAAGAAGTTTCCATGGAAAACTTGTTGAGAACAATATATCTGTTTATAATCAAGACATCTAGAATTGGCTTCCAACCCTCTGACACCTTGGGTATGCAGAACAACCTATTGTAAAATCAAATAGAGGGGTATACAATCTCCTATACTGCATCACATTCTTCTCATGATTTTTAATTTTAAAAGATGATCTTTAGCTGAATTATTTAGATAACTTGGAAAAAAAGTGGTTCCTTGAACAAGTGAGGATTAGCAGACATAGGAATCCAATACCCCTCTTTTACCATGGCTCTGTTCCAAAGATAAAGGTGAAGCTTTTCCAAACCTAATGAAAGTGTGAATGCCTTTCCCCACCAAGACCTCTTTGGAAGGACTATTCTCATGTTCTATAGGATTGACAAGTCCTGTTGGGACACCGGACAGGCCTCCTGTTAGAGCAAAATCCAGGTTTACAACAGTTTAGAAAAGACTATTTCACTGACCAAAAACAGATTCTTGAGAAGAAAAAAAAACATAGAATAGTACAAAGAATTAGAGTGCCTTTGTGAAATAGACCTCAAAGCATCACTTTGTGTTCTGGAGGTTGACTGTACTACCACACCATAAATCATATGTTAATATAATATGGAACCCAATATAGAAGAAATAATTATATTGTTGTTCCCTACATTTAACAAAAATATTTTATCTAGATTAAATAATAAAAAATAAGGTTAATATACATGTAAATTGCAAATTTAAACTCCCAATTCTAGTGCCAAGAAACAATACTCTTTAGTCATAAAAACTGAAAAACATATTTAGGTCTTCCATTTTACCACATTCTGTTTGGGGGCAATAACAACTTTAGCAATTCTATTCTATTCATAAATTAAAATAAAGTCTTATAGATTGGAAGCATACATACATACATACATACATACATACATACATATATATATATATATATATATATATATATATATATATGCCATAATGAGTTAAATAACACTATAACTATAACTATACCTCTAGCAGCAGCATAAGACGTAATTGCATGGCTAAGGACGAGAGGTGATGCAGGTTTAAAAGGGGCGTTATGATCTGGGGATGCTGGTGACACGGGAGAGCACGGCTCACTATCCAGCAAGCTTCCACTTACACTATCCATGCTGAAAAAAATAATCACAATTCAATACATTTTAAATCAAATTTCTATTTGCATACAACAATTTCTTAATTTACACGACGGTTGTGTTCTAAATGACCCTGTGTAATTAAAACTAATTATTTGCATTAAATACAATGGTAAAAGAAATATTTGTGTCAATGACTAAGTAAATTTATCAAATAAAGCATTTTTGCTGCTTTCTCTTTCTCCTTCATTACATGCAGTACAATTCTAAGAAGAGAAAAGATGAGATAAGATATTCAATAACCATACAAAGGAGCTTGTAGATTAGCAGACTACCCAAATTCCTTTAGTGGTGAAAAATGTAACTTGATTACTGCAAAATATTTTCTTTTTTGTTTTTTTTAATTTAATAAGAGAAACATATAATGTATAACAGATTAATTATTAGAATTTGAAAAAAGCTATATACAATTATAGAATAGAACGATCTAAAGAGTGCAAAAGATTTTTCACAAACTAAAATGAGATACAGTAGTGCTGTTGACAGCATAAGATGGCTTAGTTGTTTTTGGCTACTAAATGAATGAATAGGTTTCTTTCTTCTAATCATATCAATACAATTCAACCCTTCCTATCACAAAGTTACAAAATTAAAATTTCAACCATTCTAATTAATAAAAGCAGTTACAGTATCTATTCATATTTTGATTCAGTTATATCTATAATAAGACATCCGAAAAAAACGGGTAACGATACGCTGAAGATGATATAAACCAAGGAGGAAGGTGGTAGAATATCGAAATATTTTTGGTTACATTTATTGAAAAAAAAGTGTTTTCATCAGTTTAATTACAAGAAATCAAATTGCAAAAGCTACTAAAAACTAAAAGAAAAAAACACTGAATGAAATACCACTCTTCCTTCTGGCTAATATATATTACATTCATTCAATCATATCATCGCCTAACCTAATTTGCCAAAAATTCAAGACTTTTATTCTAAGGAAATAGATTTCCTAAGCCGCCTAGTAGTATTAACCTCATTATCACTAGTAATCAATTGCTTATCAAATAGGTAGCACAAATCAATTTTAAAAATATAAAAAAACCACAGTTGTGAATCTAAATACCCTAAGAGGTCTAACCACAATATAAATCAAACTTAGCCATCTGGCTGCCAGCATGACATGGCTTAGTTTCCAAGATAAGGTGTAAATCAAATACTTTTCCTTAGCAATGGAATGCGCTACTTTTACCACAATAACTTTGAACTTGAATGTATTGATATGTTACTGTAAACTTGAAAAAAAAGTAGCTATACCTTACACTAAACATGTCTGACTTGTTTTCACAATGCTAGTTAAAAATCAAATCTTGTTCAAATGTACAACAGCCTAAATTCTTTGATGAAAATATTGAAAAAAAATATATGTATAATTACCTATAATATATTTTACGACTTTCTCTAAAATAATATTCATCAAATTATATTTTGAATCTTTAATATTTCTACCATATAACATATGCAATAAGATAACCATCTGAAGTGGAGAGACTCCAATATTATCTTACAGTACTGCATCCACACCAATTTTGAAATATATAGAAGAAAAGAAATTTCAATATCAGCCTTACCTTACATGTTTATGACTTGCAACAAGAAGCTCAAAATCAGGCCCAAAAGTTTGCAGAGCATCCACTAACAGCAGTGAGTGGACACTAAGAGTAGCTGTCGTGTCAAACGGTTTCTTGCTCAAATTTGCACGTACTCCTGTTACCTGCAGCTCGGCAATGGACCTACCACGTGCCTGCAGCTGTTAAAGTAGATGTTGCTATTCAGAATAAAGTTCTCTACAACACACAAAAAATATGAATAAAACAGCAATAGTTAGGTAACCTCTCACCTATTACCATAGTGTAAAGTAAAAGTATTTCAAATATCTGCCTAGAACCAAAACAAGGGGTAGTGCCCACTTAACATATTATTCCCTGCAGCCAGTTAATTACTTAGCCGGGATCGGGTCCATTAACCCGAAAGAAAGTTTACATGCTATACTAGGCAACAGCCCGCTAATCATAACATTGTAAGACTATATTCTTCAACAAAGAGTAAAGAAAAATTACCAATAACCACACTATATAGTTATGAAGAAAATGACCTATGAATATAACAAAACAAAATCACATTAAGGGGCATGTTTAGCATAAAACAAACTAATGTTGAAACATTGGACTGAGTTATGTAGGGTTCCTTAGCTAGGAAACTTCTCACATATGTCTACCATTTCAGTTTTCATCATCAAAACTACACTCAGTCTTCCTCCTTAAACCAATCAAATTGCATCATCAAATTGAGAATGGTTTATAATTCATGTGATAGAGGTGATGGTGGATGAATACATTTTATCAGTAAATAGGCAGAGTAATATTATATTAACTGTAATGCTAAGGTCCCAATACCTTGGAATCATTAAAAATTAAAATAACCAAACCTCTAAACTCTATGAAATAAAGTAAAACACATACCTCTAGGGACAGCTTGTCAACAGTAAATTGGACAACAAGTAATTTTCCTTCATCTGTAGGGGATATACTGCCTTTACTTGAATCTTCTGAAATTGGATCATCAGTGGCCATTACTGTGCTTGGCTGTGTTGCAGTGCTGACACTATCAGAAGAATCTGTAGAATCCATTCGCCTAGAGGAATATATCAGAGATTCTAGGGTTAAACAACATGAATTACAAAGTCAAGTTTTGTAATTGTAAAGTAGGCTATATCATGAGTTGTTCATAAGAACCGTTTAACCATAGGCTGTTTCATCTGCCATGAAATAGTTTAGTTACACCACTAAACCATCAAAGTAAACTTAATTTGGTGTGACACAGTCACTGCCTTCCTTTTAATCTCATTCCATTGTGAGATTATATGGCATCAATACCGTTTCTCGAATTGTCTCCACATCACAAAACTTTGCGCCTAATTCTTAAGCTTATTGCCTATAAAAATTTTCTTTTCCTCTCTCTGCAGTATCTTTATTATATAAAGTTGTTTGAAGTTTTAGAAGGAATCTACTGATAAGTTTTCATTTTTGTTGTAACATATTGGTGCTTTGTCATCAGATCTAATTGTTAACCAATTGAAGCAGCATAGTTCTACAAAATAAGGCTTACAATACTTACGGGTAGGATTTTGGAGGAGGTTCTCTGTAAAATTGTGACACCATCGTGCGAAGAGCTTGAATCTTTTGTTCGTTAACATGTACGACTAATTTTGGTAATGTTCCAGCTATGGTGGCACTCGGCCACTGTTGCTGGGCATCGGGCATCATAAATACACGACGCTCTAACTGCAAATTGATACTGAACCTATCCAAAACATGCATGTGACCTGTAAAATCCAATTATTATGAAGTCCATAATAAAGAAAATAGAAAGAATTTATGAAGTAATTTCTATACAATTATATGAAGATCCAAATTGAAAAAAATATTCAAAATTTTGCAACAGTACTGGTAAAAGTAGGAGATACTTTTCAATATTTTAAGAAGATTCTTTCAAAACCAGCATCAGGCCTTCTCTATCTTCAATCTCAATACTACACAGTACTCTAGAAGTTTTATTCCTGCTGTGGCTAAGTTGTGGAATGACCTTCCTAATCGGGTAGTTGAATCAGTAGAAATTCAAAAATTCAAACTTGAAGCAAATGTTTTTATGCTGAACAGGCTTACATAAGTCCTTTTATAATTTATATATCAAATATCTGTTTTAATGTTGTTAATGTTTTGAAAATATTTTATTTTAATTTTTCATTACTTTTTATATCATTAATCTATTTCCTTTCCTCACTTGGCTCTTTTTCCCTATTGGAGCCCTTGGGCTTATAGCATCTTGCATTTCCAACTAGGGTTGTAGCTTAGCTAGTAATAATAATAATAATAAAACTGTAATGCGGGAATAGAGGAAATATTTGAAAATTAATCATAATCAAAACCCTACTATGATCTTCATTTAGATATACAGCCAAATTTATGAATAAGCTACATAGATTTAGGATCAAAGTTGATTTTTCACAAATCTACCTAATAATCACAAAAAATAGTAAAGAGAAAATATAAAGACAACAGTAAATTAAAAGAGTCAATTTACATTGAAAATTTTTAAGGTAATTGTTTACAACACCACGCTCTCCATTTACTCCAAAATAATGCATTCCCGCAGTTCTAATCATCTTGCACAGTAATTAGGTGGTTATTTAAATTCTGGGAAAGCAATAATTAGCAAGATATGTTGAGGAGGGGGGAAGGGGTTATGAAAAGAAAATAGCTCGGTTTCCTCACTAAACGACTTGGAACTCACATGTCAACAGTCAACCAAACAGAATTCGTCCAGCGTACATAAACAGAAGTTCGTGATGCCAGCGTACATTTGATATACTGTATTTTCAAAATATACTTAATCAAAAATTGAGTGATTACTCAAAAGTGTCACTATTTGTAAATTGCATATTTTATGGACACTTTTGAGTAGTTAATCCATTTTTAATTAAGTATATTTTGAATATACAGTATATCAAATGTACGCTGGCATCACGAACTTCAGTTTATATACGGTGGCATCATGAATTCTGTGAAAAGCATTAATATGATTAAATAATTTGTAGTTATTTCCTAACTACTGTGCAGTATATAAACCTGAATCCTTTTAAATAGGAGTAATTCAGCTTCCACTGACCCAGCTGGGAGAAAAAAAAAAGTCACATCATGTGTAGTGGAATAGTAGGAGTGGATAAAATCATATATATACATATACATACATACATACATACATAAAGTACATATATGCATGTGTATATATATTTATATACATATATTCTATTTCAATTACTGCATTCAACTACGAGTACAATATTTGCAAACACAGAGGAAAAATCATATGAAAAATAGCAAAATGAAAATATATACAATTGCTTTGTACGCTTATTTGGTAAACATATTTTTAAATGGCATCACCCTCTAAAAGTTACTAGTTGCTCATCAACTTTTAGGTGTGGTTCTGGGGTATAATTCCTTCAACAATTTTCCACAAAACCATCATGAAACTTTCTTATAGGGGCAAGTCAATCTCCAATAGTACTTTCTCCCCTAGTGGAAGAATTGTCGAAGCATTGTAAGAGCACCAACAAGGCGAATCTACCTTCACTCACCATATGTACACAGGATTTCCCTTCAAGATGTCCCAAGTAAGAAATTTTCGTATGATTGTCATGTCTCACTATAGACTTGATTAGAATTCTAATAAAAGCCTTCTATTCCTTCCATTACAAATCTTTTATAACTATGCTGCTACTTTTGAATGTACAGCAAGTTTTGTGAGCATCTCCTCATTAAAAAAGGAATGAAAATATGTCAGGCGAGTCCTTTGAAGAAGCACATTTAATGAAAGAAAGCTGCTTAGCAGACATGTCTCCTTCATAGGTCTCAGAATATGGTAAAGGGACAGAGGTAAATGGCTTCGAGGATATGAGCCAAGTGAGGAGGGATTCCCTCCTCTGGACTATCAAGGGAAAGGAACCGATGAACTCTCTTGCAGCAGTAACACTTTCCTGTGGAGGCCTCGCAGCAATCACCTCCACTAGCTGCTCTTTGAAAGGAGGGCCTTGAAGTACCAAGGATGGCTAAAACCAGCATAACCCATCATCCAACTGCAAAGATACAGAAGGCTTCCCCTGGGGTGGAGCCTCTCCTGGTTCACTAGCGGAAACGGGAAGGTCTCCTTGCCTCGAGGTTTGCCTCAAAGTTAAAGGGCCACCACTCTTAGCCAACTGGCCTCTGGAGGAGACCAACAGAGAAGGGTTGAAAGGCAACGTTCCAGGGATCAGAGGAAGAAGTCGTCTCAACTTATTTGACTTAGAGGATGACCCCGAAGGCAAACAATCCCTTTTGGACTTCTTTCTCCTCTTGCCATATATCTAGGGAGGGTGACCACTTCTAACACTCATCAGTAGAGGGAAGCTTGACTGCAGGTGTGTCCTCTGCACATAGGGCACAAAAGGTGAGGATCCTTCTCCCTGGAACTCACGAAGGTGTAGCAGGTTTTGTACGACACCCCCTGACACTTCCTAATATCTGCAGGCATCCCCACATATGATCCAAAGTTGCTAACACTGGAAAGGAAAAGAAGATCAAACTTGCCAATATTCCAGCTAGTTAGAACATCTGTTCTCACCAACTCTGCTAACAAAGTGGCTACTCAGTGAGCAAGCAGGGAGGCGGGGCTTCCCCGCTCCCAGTCAGTAACAACTGACCAGCTGTTTACACCACATTATAGTTTTAACTGGCGTGTATTCTAGCTTCGCTGTTATCTCTCCTATATAAAGGACAATGGTTTGTATATGTACCAGAACAAAACAGATTTATAACCTGTGGTTTGCAATTGAAAATAAAAACTAGCATCCCTGAGTCTTTTTCTATGTACAGAAATTAAATCTCAACTTCAAATCATCTGGACCTCTTTCCCCTACTAAATATGACAAAACTAAGACGATATATACCAAAAATGACTTAGAAATTATAATAAAAACTAAAATATTACTAAAATATAAGCATCAAACATTAGCTGGGATAGACTAACGTTTATGACTAATCATAAGGACTGAGAAGATTTCAATTTGGGGGGAATGTTCAGCTGAGAGATTACCAAATGATTTTGCCATCCATTAATGATTAAGCATTTGGTTAATATTGCATCCAACAGATAGCATACCTAGAGTAAATTGAGAAGCTTACATTTACAAAGACATAATCCTGCATCTTAATCTGAAATACTACAAATATAAATATTCATACCTGTTCCTTTGAGATATGCAAATCTCCAATTATCCCGAACCTTTCCAACTAATACCTGCATATCACATAATCGAAGGTCATACCTGTAAAATAAAAAGGTTGTGTATTCAAAATATTATGCAAAAAAAAAAATTATACCAAAATATCAAGAGTATAATTATATCATACAACTTAGAAACACTCCTAAACCTTTATGGAAACTGCAAAAACAAGGATTATTAATTCTTTTGTTCTTGGAAAATTTGTATTAAAAAAATTATTTTTTTTATTTGAAATAAATTTTGTCCTTAAAAACATTATATTTCAGAATATACCTATCAAGTTTCAGTAAGTGTGAAACACTACTGGCTATCATTGAAAATCTCAACTTGGACTGTAACTTAAAGCAGCCACTAGAATGAGACATAACAAGAGCTGGCTTTAACAAACTATCTGTTATAAATCACCCAAAAGAAAAACTATTCAATATATCTAAACCGTTTCCTTTGTGTGTCTAACTTAAAAGTCTATATTTCATAAATTCTGAAAATCACAAAAGATTAGTAAACCTATTAGCAGTTAATCAGTAGTTTTTGTATTACTTTCAAAACCAAAATATAAATGGATAGGATAAAGGGAATTCATGAAGAGAAAATTTAAGCAAAGCACAACAAACAACAGTAGTGCCTAACACAGCTGATGTATGGCTACAAAATCCTGTCACTGTAGGAGATCAAGGGATCTATTTGTATCAACATAGTAATTTTGGTTATCTGCCATTTTCTTTCCTCCTCAAATGGAATTGAAGCACTTGGAAAAGTTTCATAAGCATGATACCTAGTAACTGCATGTAATAAGTTTGTGGCGAAATAATAACCATTATTCATTTGCATTAATTTCTCATCTTATATACAGTTATGAAAATACAGTAATATAAAAAAGTACTTGTCATATATCCTGTCATGGAGAGAAGCTTCTGAGAATTGGAGATGTAGATCAGAATGGGATGTTTTCCTTTCGGCATCTTTCACTCCATCTAAGCTCATGGTGTCGAGTTCATCAGGCGTGGAACAAGGAGTTGCAAATTCATCTGCTTTAAAGAGAAAATATTATGGGCACATAATCCTTCCATATTATGGAGTATGATTAGTAGCATCTGAAATGACTTTAATCTTCTAATAAGAATACTGTACTGATAAATCTCATCAAGCAGCAGCAATGATGATAATAATTACTATGACAAGAAAAGAAGCAATGCAGTACAAGTAAGGATGAAGGTGGTGGTAAGGCATCTTTAAATGAAGCCGAGTGGGTAAAACGTAACAAGGCAAATAGCACCAAATTTAAAACATAGATCTATCATTGCCTCCTGTAAAACCTCAATCATAATTTATGTACTGTACTAAAATGAGGATGTAAATATGTTATTTTCATTAGTAAAATAAATTTTTGAATATACTTACCCGATAATCATGTAGCTGTCAACTCTGTTGCCGACAGAAATCTACGGTCGGGATACGCCAGCGATCGCTATACAGGTGGGGGTGAACACCACAGCGCCATCTGTGGTCAGGTACTCCAGTACTTCTTGTCAACACCACCTCAATTTTTTCCTCGGTCCACTGGTTCTCTATGGGGAGGAAGGGTGGGTCAATTAAATCATGATTATCGGGTAAGTATATTCAAAAATTTATTTTACTAATGAAAATAACATTTTTCAATATTAATCTTACCCGATAATCATGTAGCTGATTCACACCCAGGGTGGTGGGTGGAGACCAGCATACATGTTAACAAAGAAGCTAAGTATCCCGTATTTCATTTTATTAGTTATTCAAAAATAACATAAAATAAATAAGTACCTGGTAAGGAAGACGACTTGAACCATTACTCTGCCTTTATTAAGTACGTCTTCCTTACTGAGCGTAGCGGTCCTCTTAGGATGCTGAACGACTCTTAGGTGCTGAAGTATAAAGGGCTGCAACCCATACTAAAGGACCTCATCACAACCTTTAACCTCGGCGCTTCTCAAGAAAGAATTGACCACCCGCCAAATCAACAAGGATGTGGAAGGCTTCTTAGCCGACCGTACAACCCATAAAAAGTATTCAAGAGAAAGGTTAAAAAGGTTATGGGATTATGGGAATGTAGTGGCTGAGCCCCCGCCTACTACTGCATTCGTTGCTACGAATGGTCCCAGGGTGTAGCAGTTCTCGTAAAGAGACTGGACATCTTTGAGATAGAATGATGCGAACACTGACTTGCTTCTCCAATAGGTTGCATCCATAACACTCTGCAGAGAACGGTTCTGTTTGAGGGCCACTGAAGTAGCCACAGCTCTCACTTCATGTGTCCTTACCTTCAGCAAAGCAAGGTCTTCTTCCTTCAGATGAGAATGTGCTTCCCTAATCAGGAGCCTGAATAGGTAAGAAACTGAGTTCTTAGACCTTGGAAGAGAAGGCTTCTTGATAGCACACTAAAAGGCTTCTGATTGTCCTCGTAAAGGTTATGACCTTTTTAGATAGTACCTAAGAGCTCTAACTGGGCAAAGTACTCTCTCCAGTTCGTCCCCCACCAAGTTGGACAGGCTTGGGATCTCGAACGACTTAGGCCAAGGACGTGAAGGAAGCTCGTTTTAGCAAAAAACCGAGCTGCAAGGAACATGTAGCCGTTTCAGATGTGAAAACTATGTTCCTGCTGAAGGCGTGGATCTCACTTACTCTTTTAGCTGTTGTCAAGCACACGAGGAAAAGAGTTTTTAATGTGAGGTCCTTAAAAGAGGCTGATTGGAGAGGTTCAAATCTTGATGACATAAGGAACCTTAGGACCACGTCTAGATTCCAGCCTGGAGTGGACAACCGACGTTCCTTTGAGGTCTCAAAAGACCTAAGGAGGTCCTGTAGATCTTTGTTGGTGGAAAGATCCAAGCCTCTGTGGCAGAAAACCGCTGCCAACATACTTCTGTAACCCTTAATCGTAGGAGCTGAAAGGGATCTTACGTTCCTTAGATGTAACAGGAAGTCAGCAATCTGGGTTACAGTGGTACTGGATGAGGAAACTGCATTGGCCTTGTACCAGCTTCGGAAGACTTCCCCTTTAGACTGATAGACTCTGAGAGTGGATGTCCTCCTTGCTCTGGCAATCGCTCTGGCTGCCTCCTTCGAAAAGCCTCTAGCTCTTGAGAGTCTTTCGAAAGTCTGAAGGCAGTCAGACGAAGAGCGTGGAGGTTTGGATGTACCTTCTTTACGTGAGGTAGACGTAGAAGGTCCACTCCTAGAGGAAGAGTCCTGGGAATGTCGACCAGCCATTGCAGTACCTCTATGAACCATTCTCTCGCGGACCAGAGCGGAGCCAACCAACGTCAGCCGTGTCCCTTTGCGAGAGGCGAACTTCTGAAGTACCCTGTTGACAATCTTGAACGGCGGGAATGCATACAGGTCGAGATGGGACCAATCCAGCAGAAAAGCATCCACGTGAACTGCTGCTGGGTCTGGAATCGGAGAACAATACAACGGGAGCCTCTAGGTTATCGAGGTAGCGAACAGATCTATGGTTGGCTGACCCCACAGGGCCCAAAGTCTGCTGCAAACATTCTTGTGAAGGGTCCACTCTGTGGGGATGACCTGACCCTTCCGGCTAAGGCGATCTGCCATGACATTCATATCGCCCTGAATGAACCTCGTTACCAGCGTGAGCTTTCGATCTTTTAACCAGATGAGGAGGTCCCTTGCGATCTAGAACAACTTCCACGAATGAGTCCCTCCCTGCTTGGAGATGTAAGCCAAGGCTGTGGTGTTGTCAGAGTCCACCTCCACCACCTTGTTAAGCTGGAGGGACTTGAAGTTTATCAAGGCCAGATGAACCGCCAACAGCTCCTTGCAATAGATGTGAAGTGTCCTTAGCTCCTGATTCCATGTTCCCGAGCATTCCTGTCCGTCCAAAGTCGCACCCCAGCCCGTGTCTGATGCGTCAGAGAAGAGACGGCGGTCGGGTTTCTGAACAGCCAAAGGTAGACTTCCTTGAGAAGAAAGCTGTTCTTTCACCACGTGAGAGTAGACCTCCTCTCTTCGGAAACAGGAACTGAGATCGTCTCTAGCGTCATGTCCTTTATCCAGTGAGCCGCTAGATGATACTGAAGGGGGCGGAGGTGGCGTCTCCCTAACTCGATGAACAGGGCCAGCGATGAAAGTGTCCCTGTTAGACTCATCCACTACCTGACTGAGCATCGGTTCCTTCTCAGCATGCTCTGGATGCAATCTAGGGCTTAGTAGATCCTTGGGGCCGACGGAAAAGCCCGAAAAGCTCGACTCTGAAGATCCATACCCAGGTAGACAATGGTCTGGGATGGGACGAGCTGGGACTCCTCAAAATTGACCAGGAGGCCCAGTTCCTTGGTCAGATCCATAGTCCATCTGAGAATCTCCAGACAGCGACGACTTGTGGGAGCTCTTAAAAGCTAGTCGTCTGACGGAGCCGGACACAAGATCATGGTACTGCTGCACAGTCTGTGAACTGTCAACCATGGGGAAGCGAGGAAGTACAGCGACAACCCGAAGCTGTCTAGACTGTCTGGGTCGTACAGACAACTCCTTATCGGGTTGCTGAGGTTGCCGCACTGCGTCACAACAAGTCACTTCTGCTGGTTGTTGAACGTCTTCCCAGTGACACACTGACTCCGTAAACAAAAAATCCTCTAACAAGGACTAAGCTTGGACTGCATGTCTTGCAACAAAGCTCAAGGTCTATGGGAGCAGGTGTGGTAACAGACGGGGTTAGCGACTGAAGTGGAACCATTACCCTCCCTGGAAGCATGTTATGCTTAAATAAAAGTCCATAGGAGGCTAAGCAGCTAAAGGCTCCTCTCCAAATGACAGAGTCCTCAAGGGAATATCAGAAGGAGGGAGAATAGCACTTTCTCATCTACAGGAACCATATCCGAGAAAAGCTAAGTTCTCTCAGTGAGGGTTTCACTGGTGCAAAAGCAGCAGACTAGAAGGCAACGTTATGAAACTGCTTGACAGTCTAGTGAGTTGGCAACAACCAAAGATGTGTGACTGAGGAGCATGCGGTAAGGTATGCAGAGCATGCTGTATGCAGAGCATGCTGTATGTAGAGCATGCTGTAAGGTAAGCAGAGCATGTTGCATGGCGTGCGGCTTATGCTGCATGGGATGAGGCTCATGCTGCATGGGATGAGGCTCATGCTGCATGGTATGAGGCTCATGCTGCATGGGATGAGGCTCATGCTGCAAGGGATGAGGCTCATGCCGCATGCGTTGAGGAGGATGCCGCATAGTATGAGGCTCCTGCCTCATGGGTTGAGGCGGTTGCCGCATAGTATGAGGCTCCTGCCTCATGGTTTGAGGAGGATGCCGCATAGCATGAGGCTCCTCATAGCATGAGACTCCTGCCTCATGGGTTGAGGAGGATGTCGCATAGCATGAGGCAGGAGCCTCATGGGTTGAGGAGGATGCCGCATAGCATGAGGCTGCCTCATGGGTAGAGGAGGTTGCCGCATAGCATGAGGCTCCTGCCTCATGGGTTGAGGAGGATGCCGCATAGCATGAGGCTCCTGCCTCATGGTTTGAGGAGGATGCCGCATAGCATGAGGCTCCTGTGAGGTTCCTGCCTCAAGGGTTGAGGAGGTAGCTGCGCAGAGAGAGGCTCATGCTGTGAAGAATGCGGTTGCTGCATGCGTTGCGGCGGCTGCCTCATAGCATGAGGTTCCTGCCTCAAGAGTTGCGTCTGCCTCAAGGGTTGAGGAGGCTCTTGCCTCAAGAGTTGAGGCTCTTGCCTCAAGAGTTGAGGCTCTTGCCTCAAGAGTTGAGGTTCTTGCCTCAAGAGTTGAGGTTCTTGCCTCGAGAGTTGAGGCTCTTGCCTCGAGAGTTGAGGTTCTTGCCTCAAGAGTTGAGGCTCTTGCCTCAAGAGTTGAGGCTCTTGCCTCAAGAGTTGAGGCTCTTGCCTCAAGAGTTGAGGTTCTTGCCTCAAGAGTTGAGGCTCTTGCCTCAAGAGTTGAGGTTCTTGCCTCAAGAGTTGAGGTTCTTGCCTCAAGAGTTGAGGTTCTTGCCTCAAGAGTTGAGGCTCTTGCCTCAAGAGTTGAAGTTCTTGCCTCAAGAGTTGAGGCTCTTGCCTCAAGAGTTGAGGTTCTTGCCTCAAGAGTTGAGGCTCTTGCCTCAAGAGTTGAGGCGGTTGCCGCATAGCATGAGGCTCCTGCCTCAAGGAAAGTGGAGGTTGCTGCATAGCGCTGGTACCTGGCAACTCCCAATGCGGCAGCTCACGCATGGAGGCAGGAGGAGCCTCAACATCATACGTCTGGCAGGGTGGACTGCGCAGAGGTGGAGGAGCGCTCGCAAGAGGAGGTGTGCTAACCTTCTCTGCCTGAAACTCCTGCATCAACACGGCAAGCTGAGACTGCATTGTCTGCAGCATAGACCACTAGAGTTTAAGAAAGACAACAACAAACGGAGCTACTGTCCGTTGAGACTGAGGGTCTAAAACAGCTGGTACGGCAACAGACGGAGTTACTGCCTGTTGCGATACCACCTTGCCTCTCTGGGAGGTGTGCAGTTGTCGTACTGCAGCAAGTCCGAACTGACCCAGTGCTAATGGCACCACCTAGGAGTTGGACTTGCGCGGAAGGGACCGACTTGCACTTAAAAGCTGCAAGATTTGGTCCATGGTTTCTGCGAGAAACCTCTTCCGCAGACGAGGAATAAAAGGGCTCTCTCGTCTTTGTGTGGGTGGGGTGATCACGTCGGCTGGTTACACCCGAAACCACGGAGGGAAACGTCTGTTCGTCGATCAAGGCCTGATGAACCCATAAGTCCTTCGACGTTACTTCTCCCCTGGGCTTGGGAGCTTGTAAGAGGTCCCAGACTAGGCGAACAACTGGCACGAACAGACGAACCCTCGAACGCAACACTGTAACACTTTGCGCTTATCACTTTATCACTTTCGATTTTCTGTTTGCACTTATTTCACTGAACTCGAAACTTTAAGTGGTTTGTACCTGAAACACGCAATTCTATCCTTCATTAAAAGTTAGTAATTGCGAAAACAGTATTACAATGTAACAGAAAAACATAATGAAAGCTAGACTGTGAATCTCCATCCCTAAATACACAATAGTTTGGGATGGGACCACTTGAGACTTTTCCATATTGACAAGGAGACCCAATTCCTTGGTCAGATCTAGAGTCCACTTTAGATCCTTCAGACAGCGACGACTGGAAGAAGCTCTTAGAAGCCAGTCGTCCAAATAGAGGGAGGCTCGGATGTCCGCTAAATGAAGGAATTTGGCTACATTCCTCATCAGCCTCGTAAACACAAGAGGAGCTGTGCTTAGGCCAAAGCACAGGGCTTGAAACTGGTAGACAACCTTTTCGTAAACAAATCTCAGAAAAGGTTGGGAGTCTGGGTGGATGGGGATGTGGAAGTATGCGTCCCTTAGGTCTAAAGAGACCATCCAGTCTTCCCTTCTGACCGCTGCTAGAACAGACTTTGTGGTCTCCATGGAGAACGTCTGCTTTGTGACAAAGACATTCAGCGCACTGACGTCTAGCACCGGCCTCCACCCTCCTGTCTTCTTTGCCACTAAGAAGAGACGGTTGTAGAAGCCCGGGGTTTGATGGTCCAGGACTTTGACTACCGCTCCCTTTTCTAGTACGAGAGACACCTCCTGTTTCAATGCTCGTCTCTTGTCTTCCTCTCTGTACCTGGGAGAGATCGATGGGAGACGTTGCTAGAGGGGGTTTTCGTACAAACGGGATCTTGTACCCCTCTCTGAGCAACTTCACAGATTGTGCATCTGCGCCTCTCTTCTCCCAGGTCTGCCAGAAGTTCTTGAGTCTGGCTCCCACTGCTGTCTGAAGAAGTTGGCAGTCAGACTCTGCCTTTAAAGGACTTGGTTCCTTTCTTCTTCCCACGTCTCCCTTCGGCACGAGCACCTCCTCTGCTGGAGGCTCTGCCACGAAAGGGCGGAATAAATCGGGACGCTGGAGTGTCCATCCTTGGTCTAGCTGACAAGGTAGGCAAAGGGGTGGCTTTGCGGGCAGAGGACGCAACCAGGTCATGAGTGTCCTTCTGTATCAAAGAAGCAGCAATCTCCTTAATCAAGTCCTCTGGAAAAAGGCACTTAGAAAGAGGAGCAAACAGAAGTTCGGATCTTTGACAAGGTGTCACTCCAGCTGACAGGAACGAGCAAAGGTTCTCACGCTTCTTGAGGACTCCGGATACGAACGATGCAGCAAGCTCACTCGACCCGTCACGTATGGCCTTGTCCATGCAGGACATGATGAGCAAGGAAGTTTCCTTCTCTGTCGGGGAGATCTTCCTGCTCAAAGCTCCCAGACACCAGTCTAAAAAGTTGAAGACCTCGAAGGCTCTAAATATCCCTTTCAACAGGTGGTCTAGGTCCGAAGATGACCAACATATCTTAGAGCGTCTCATGGCTAGCCTGCGGGGAGAGTCTACAAGACTTGAGAAGTCGCCCTGGGCAGAGGCAGGAACTCCCAAGCCGAGAACTTCTCCCGTGGCATACCAGACGCTCGATCTGGAAGAGAGTCTAGCAGGGGGAAACGTAAAGGCTGTCTTCCCTAGACTCTTTTTGGACTGCATCCATTCTCCTATCACTCGTAAAGCTCTCTTGGACGAGCGTGCGAGGACGAGTCTAGTAAAGGCAGGCGAGGATGACGGCGTACCTAATACAAACTCTGACGGAGGAGAGCGCGGAGCCACAGACACAAACTGGTCCGGAAACATCTCTTTGAACAGAGCAAGAACTTTTCTAAAGTCCAAAGAGGGTTGCGTGGACTTAGGCTCGTCAAGGTCCGAATGTGGTTCATCAACGTGTACCGCATCATCATCCTCAGAAAGTCCCTCATCCGAGTATTGAGGAGGAAGCGGCAATGGAGTAGGTAACGGCTGGTTAGCTGAGTCCGGTCGCACGGGTGCACGCGTGACTGAACCGGACGCAACGTCATGGAACTGTTGCCCAGTCTGTGAGCTGGCAACAACCATAGCAGCGCGGGGACGCACAGCGTCTACTCCAGACTGTCTAATCTGATGAGGGTGAGCAGTGGCAACCACACTGGGTTGCGGAGGTTGACGCACCGCGTCAAAACAAAACAACTCTGACGGTTGTTGTACCTCGCGAACGTCAACGGAAGGCTCCGTGCGTCGCTGAACGTCAACATGCGGCTGGCAGGGCACACTGGAACGCATGGGTGGCGGGACTCTCTCAGCTGGAGTGCGCAAGAAGGTCGCCTCAGCGTCCACAGGACGCACAACCGAGTGTGTGGTTGGTTGTAGGCAAGAGGCTGGTGCAGCAGCAACCTTCTCCGCACGAAAGTCCTGCATCAGAGACGTTAATTGGGACTGCATGGTCTGCAGCAAAGACCACTTAGGGTCTGCAGGAGCAGGTGCGGCGACAGACGGTGTAACTGCCTGAGGCGGTACCGCTTTGCCTCTCTTAGGAGGTGAGCAGTCATCGGAAGACTGCAGCGAGTCCGAACTGACCCAGTGGCTATAACTGGGCCGTTGGACTTGCGCGGAAGGGACCGACTTGCGCTTAAGTGGTCGTGAGACCTTGGTCCATGGTTTCTTGCGAGAAACCTCTTCCGCAGACGAGGAATAAATGGGCTCTCTCGTCTTTGTGTGGGTGGGGCGATCTTGGGTAGATACGCCCGAAACCACGGAGGGAACGTCTGTTCGCTGATTAAAGCCTCTCGAACCCATTGGTCGTACGACATTGCTTCTCCCCTGGACTTGGGAGCTTGCAAGAGGTCCAGGACTAGGAGGACGACAGGCACGAACAGACGAACCCTCAAGCGCAACACTATCCACAACACTATCACTTACTTTATCACTTCCCACTGCACTTTTACACTTCAGCTCCTTGACGTCCGCCATGAGCTGGTTACGGTCACTAGCCAGGGACTCAACTCTCTCACCCAGAGCTTGGATGGCACGCATCATATCAGCCATCGAAGGTTCCTGAGTGCCAGAAGGGGGATTAGGAGCAACCACTACAGGGGAAGGAATAGGTTGTGGGGCATGAGGAGAGGAAAAATCAACAGAACGAGATGAACTTCTCCTGACTCTATCTCTCTCTAGCCTACGTGTATATTTTTGGAATTCGATAAAATCGAATTCCGAAAGCCCAACGCATTCCTCACATCGATCTTCCAATTGACAGGTTTTATCCCGACAATTGGAACAAACGGTGTGAGGATCGATAGAGGCCTTCGGAAGACGCCTTGAACAGTCCCTAGCATTACACTTCCTGAATTTTGGGACTTGAGAAGGGTCAGCCATTTTGAATTGGTCAAAGGGGAATTCAAAAACTATCCAAAGTCATCAACAAATAATCCGATATCAAAAAAAGAATGCAAGGATTTATTGAAGAGAAAGCCTGCACAGCGAAAGCTCAAAACTAGAATAGTGTACTTCACCAAATAGTTGTGAAAACAAATCCAGTTAGCAACAGCGAATTAGTAGGTCTTGCCGGTAGCACGACAGAGAGAAAATTGAGTTCTTTGTTTACAATGAGTACTGGGTACTTGGACGACAGATGGCGCTGTTGAAGTACACCCCCTACCTGCATAGCGATCGCTGGCGGATTTTTTCCGTAGAGTTTTCTGTCGAGCAGCAGAGCTGCAGCTATTATAATCACCGGCTAAGTTAAATATTGGAAATTAATATTTGAAAAGTTTCTATAAAAACAACATAAATCAGGACGTCGCTAAGTACAGGTACAGTATATTGTATCAAATACAAACATTCTGAAAGCTATGAGGTTTCTTCTACTTAGAATCCATTATAAATAGAAAATAAAATCATAACCAATCTTCAGTTGATCCCCATGATATCTAACTTAGATCACTGCGTGATTTTGTTTAATCTCTTGAAAAACACCAATCTAAATAAAAAAGAAAAAAAAAAGTGGGCTACTTCCTTCCATATATTTTAAAACATAAATAAAACACTGATTTATCTTTGGAAGGCTTTTCTCAAAACAAGTATACAACTAGGGGTTTATATTCACAACTCACATGGAGTTCACAACTAAAAATTCAAATAGTACAACTTTCAAAAAATACTATATTTTCTCGAAGTTATACGGACAAAAGATTGTTTCAGTTTATTACTTGCTCTTGTCTGATGAAAGCTTTATATAAACATGGTACAGTACCTAGAATCTAAACAATTCTTCCTTAGTAGCCACTTAGCAAATAAAAATCTATTTAGTGAGTGTGATACTATTCAAAATCATTACAACATAGTAAGCAATATGAAATATACTTTAAACTAAGTAATTATGTGTTGGAGGAGATAAAAATTATCTATTTCATATTACAATACTCAAATAAAGAGGCAGTAAAGCAGTTGTTGTTTTTAAGTGCTTATATGACACACACACACACTTCCTGAAGCTAGAGCAAACATGAAAAATAGGAAATGCTTACCATCATCATCACTTCCAGCATCTAGCTCATCTTTAAGCTTTGTTAATGCCATTGGACGAGCAGAGGAGAAAATAAGTTTTCCAAAATCAAGAACCACTAGAGTGGCATTTCGATCACGGAAGTGTTCAGGAATTATTATTTGTGGGGCTGAAATATCTAGCTTGATGTCCCAGTGTTTCCTCATCACCTTTTTTGGGAAAAAATTAATACTAACATGAGTCACTAGAATAATGAACATGGTATAATATTTCAAAATACGTCATATATCGAAATTTTATTTATTACATCTTCTTTAACTGTTTTACTACAAATATTTTACTACAAAGTCAGTGGCAATGAGACAAAAAACACTTACAAGGTCACCCTCCATTATATGCTCAAAATTCCTCATGAACTCTTGCTTTGTTTGCTCTTTTAATTCCTCATACCTATATCAAAACAAATGAAAGGGTTATTAACAAACTTCTACAAAAATAACCAAGACAGGATTAACTTAAAAAGAATAAATATAAATCATATGTAAGGATGATACTGTACCAGAAGCTACATATAACACACAACCTTTTCTTTGCAGCAGTAGTTAGAGCTGACATCTGTGAAGAACTACCAATTCCCTCCCTTTTTTGATAAGGCGTTGTGAAGAAATTACTGATGGCCTCAAGTGCTGAAGGATTATACACAATGTCCAATGCTGATGAATTCACAATTAGCCTGAAAATAAACAAATACCCCTGCTTATAAAAGTATTGTACTGTATTGATAACAAATTATTATAATCACTGTGAAAAGATATCCAATAAACAGTTTATGGAATGCCAGTCATTTTTTTATCTAAATTTTCTTAACCTGTGGTCTCTATCTATATACCAAGGCACTTCCCCCAATTTTGGGGGGTAGCCGACACCAACAATGAAACAAAACAAAAAGGGGACCTCTACTCTCTATGTTCCTTCAGCCTAATCAGGGACTCAACCGAGTTCAGCTGGTACTGCTAGGGTGCCACAGCCCAACCTCCCACATTTCCACCACAGATGAAGCTTCATAATGCTGACTCCCCTACTGCTGCTACCTCCGCGGTCATCTAAGGCCCCGGAGGAAGCAGCAGGGCCTACTGGAACTGCGTCACAATCGCTCGCCATTCATTCCTATTTCTAGCACGCTCTCTTGCCTCTCTCACATCTATCCTCCTATCACCCAGAGCTTTCTTCACACCATCCATCCACCCAAACCTCGGCCTTCCTCTTGTACTTCTCCCCTCAACTCTTGCATTCATCACCTTCTTTAGCAGACAACCATTTTCCATTCTCTCAACATGGCCAAACCACCTCAACACATTCATATCCACTCTAGCCGCTAACTCATTTCTTACACCCGTTCTCTCCCTCACCACTTCGTTCCTAACCCTATCTACTCGAGATACACCAGCCATACTCCTCAGACACTTCATCTCAAACACATTCAATTTCTGTCTCTCCATCACTTTCATTCCCCACGACTCCGATCCATACATCACAGTTGGTACAATCACTTTCTCATATAGAACTCTCTTTACATTCATGCCCAACCCTCTATTTTTTACTACTCCCTTAACTGCCCCCAAAACTTTGCAACCTTCATTCACTCTCTGACGTACATCTGCTTCCACTCCACCATTTGCTGCAACAATAGACCCCAAGTACTTAAACTGATCCACCTCCTCAAGTAACTCTCCATTCAACATGACATTCAACCTTGCACCACCTTCCCTTCTCGTACATCTCATAACCTTACTCTTACCCACATTAACTCTCAACTTCCTTCTCTCACACACCCTTCCAAATTCTGTCACTAGTCGGTCAAGCTTCTCTTCTGTGTCTGCTACCAGTACAGTATCATCCGCAAAAAACAACTGATTTACCTCCCATTCATGGTCATTCTCGCCTACCAGTTTTAATCCTCGTCCAAGCACTCGAGCATTCACCTCTCTCACCACTCCATCAACATACAAGTTAAACAACCACGGCGACATCACACATCCCTGTCTCAGCCCCACTCTCACCGGAAACCAATCACTCACTTCATTTCCTATTCTAACACATGCTTTACTACCTTTGTATAAACTTTTCACTGCTTGCAACAACCTTCCACCAACTCCATATAACCTCATCACATCCCACATTGCTTCCCTATCAACTCTATCATATGCTTTCTCCAGATCCATAAACGCAACATACACCTCCTTACCTTTTGCTAAATATTTCTCGCATATCTGCCTAACTGTAAAAATCTGATTCATACAACCCCTACCTCTTCTAAAACCACCCTGTACTTCCAAGATTGCATTCTCTGTTTTATCCTTAATCCTATTAATCAGTACTCTACCATACACTTTTCCAACTACACTCAACAAACTAATACCTCTTGAATTACAACACTCATGCACATCTCCCTTACCCTTATATAGTGGTACAATACATGCACAAACCCAATCTACTGGTACCATTGACAACACAAAACACATATTAAACAATCTCACCAACCATTCAAGTACAGTCACACCCCCTTCCTTCAACATCTCAGCTTTCACACCGTCCATACCAGATGCTTTTCCTACTCTCGTTTCATCTAGTGCTCTCCTCACTTCCTCTATTCTTATCTCTCTCTCATTCTCATCTCCCATCACTGGCACCTCAACACCTGGAACAGCAGTTATATTTGCCTCCCTATTATCCTCAACATTCAGCAAACTTTCAAAATATTCCGCCCACCTTTTCCTTGCCTCCTCTCCTTTTAACAACCTTCCATTTCCATCTTTAACCTGTGGTAGGATAAATATTCATATGTTCATTGAAAATGAACTACTAATAGTGTATTTACAATATTGCAATGTATTACTGTAAGCTAAACCTTAAAACACGGCATTCGATTTCGTCAACTGGCTGACTAGTTTAGGCACACAACATTATTGCATTCTAAAATATCATGATTTTAAAAAATTGTGCTTCGTTATAGCATTTTTTTACTTTTGTTTTCAATTTCAGGTAAACTTCAACCATCAACAATTAGTGACTTTTTTACTTTACAGTATCAGCGAGTGTTGTTAGATTAGAACAAGTATTTTGTTGTTACTTATAAATATATGGTGGCGTAGCGATGACTTTCGTGTTATGAGTTGTCTTACCTTGTACTGAAACTGTCTTAATAATGTACAATTACCTCTGAAAAGTAGTATGACTACAATACTGTGATAGAAACCATGTGAAAAACAATGTAGTGCAGTACAGTGAGTTAGCTAATGTGTTAGTCAACCGTGCCTAGACAGTGGTCTGTGTTACCTAAGCCAAGCGAATAAGGAGGGTCAACTGAACACGGCGTACCGAGAGGGGGTGGGGAGTCCTAGTTTGGATAAGTTTTCTCTGAGTCTAAAAGGATTCTTTCTTGGGGAATGCAAATGGGCAGTTTCTTTATGGTTTTTTCCATGGGAAAAGAGGATTCCATTTTTCTTAATTGTGTTGGGACTTCAAGGGAACTAAATCTGTTGGTTCGGATGTGGAAGAGGTTCATAGGGCCTCTAGCTCCTTTAGAGGAATTCATTTATTTGAGTATCTTTTATAAGATCGATTCCCAGTTTCCCATAAATCAGCATTCGAATAGGGCCTTTGATCTGGACTTGATTTGTATTCCAGTATACTGTATCAGACATTTATACATTATAGATACAAAACAAACTTCAACTAGTGGAATTATGGGATAATCCTCATCTTTTCACCCCAGGAGTGACCTTAGAAGTGAGGGTTCCAGTCATCTCTTTCATCAGATATTTCTCATGAAGTGCGGGAGTCAACTTCAGATAATCTTCTCCGGTCAGGGAAGTGGTCGAAGAAGGATCAGTCCTTCTTCTAGACCCTCCAAACTCAAAGATCTCTAATAACCGGTAAGTGTATGGTGATGCTTCCAAACAACACAGCAGCACTGAAACCCAGTTGAAATCCCTGTTTCTGATACTAGAAGTACTTTCATCTTGTACAAACCTAAGGGAAATTAACCTTCCACCTTGGTTTATTCCAGAAAATTGAGTATTTAAAGGAGGCCCGTTAAGAGAAATTACAGATATTTCCAATCAAATTGTTCCTCATCCTTTAGTGTATTGTGAATTTACAGTTGGAGGATAAGGTTAAACGTGAACGTTTTGGGAATTTTCTTGAGTTTACTTATTTCCATCGTAATGATTAAGTGGAGTAATTGAAATCAATGCTATTACTTGATCTATAAGAGGACGAAATAACTTTTAAAAAATAGTAACGAAGTATCTGCTGCATAACAAATAAAAGAAAATAAATAAACTTATGTAGGAAGTTTGGTGAATTTTATTGTAAAACTCATAAGCTATCTGACAGCCAGAGAAAAAGGGAACTGTTAGTTAACAAGCTTTTCTATTAAAAACAATCATAGAGTAAAATACTTACTTGTGGTCTGCTTTTGAATTAAAAGGATGGCACTCGTATATCAACGCAAAAAGAGGCCCATCCACCTTAGGTTGCGAGGGAGATATCATTGTTGTTAGTCTGGCATACATAGTAGAGGTTCTTGACATAGCAGCTTTTAATCCAGACCCAGAGGTCTCGCTATTTTGTGGCGATACTAACAATGGAAATGCCGAATCCTGAGTGACCTATAAAAATAAATTAAGAATTCAGAAATATTGCACATAGTATATAAGCACAGAATAATATTACATTAAACTAGGAGATGCACTGTACCTAATGTTATTATCTGAAAGTTTACATTTCAAACTGTACTGAAAATTAAACCAAAAATTTAATGAATGACTCGCTTGCCTATCTACATATAACTATAATCCCTACTCCATTCATTCTAGTCCTACCATTCTAAAAAAAAATTTATTTTAATAAACATCAATAATTTAATACTCCTCTAGGTAACGGCGCTTAACCCTACGAAGCGGAAAAAGCTCATCGTTAAATAAACAAGGAACACACCCTCACACTAGGGTTCAAAAGCATTCAAGAATAACCACTTACCGGTGAATCGTTTATCTCTTTTTTTTTTTTTTTTTTTTTTTTTTTTTTTTTAGATGACATCCAGTTGATTAATACTAGTGGACTAATCAACTGTAATTTGCTTTATATTTTCATATTTTTTGGCTAAACGTAAAGATTATGAAAAATGATGAAAATCACAAATTCTAAGTAATTTGTATTTTTCCTAACATACTTACCGAGAACTACTTTCTTAGGAGATACCTGGAATCTCCTCTCATCCAACCAGAGTTTTGTGTAGTTTACCCTACTTCCGTTTTCTGTAAGAACTACCCCAGGCGGAAGGATACGTGCCCTGAGGCCAATCCTGGGTCAGGCCGCGTGCTAGCTTGGGTCTCGACCCTCAGTAAGTTCTTGGATGCTTAATTACCTAAGGGTCAGTAAGGCACACGGGGAAGGAAGGGAGGGCCATTAGACGAAAGTAGTTCTCGGTAAGTATGTTAGGAAAAATACAAATTACTTAGAATTTGTGATTTGTTCCAACACGGAGACTTACCTCGAACTACTTTCTTAGGAGACTTACACTTTAGGAGGTGGGAGTATCTTCCTGACCTCCAGACCCAACTAAGCAGGACGGCAGGGAGCCTAGATAGGAGACTAGGTTCAAAGTCGGTCAGAAAACGAAACCGTAGGGAAAACTACACAAAGAGCTCATGTTAGTGTCTAAGTAACTCACCCTTAAAACATTCCTCAGGATTACCTGACCGAGGAATTGCTGGAATTGTGAAGCCCTCGAACTTGGGATCCCCGGCAGCTGGATTCTTGGTCTTAGCCGCAAACGATGGGACGAACTTGAAGGAGACCTCACGCCAACCCTTCGAGTGTGAGACTTCATAGGACAAACAGTGGATTTCCCCCACCCTCTTTGCTGACGCCAAAGCTAACAAAAAGACAGTCTTGAGGGTGAGATCCCTGTCCACTATGTCCTTCAAGGGTTCGAACGGGGGTTCACTTAACATCTTCAGAACTCTTGCCACGTCCAACTGCGGTACCCTGGAGGCTTGAGGGGGACATGCTTGTTCGAAACTTCTGATTAGCATAGAGATATGTCTTGAGGAACCCAGATCAATGCCCTTCAGGAGGAAAACCTGGCCTAAGGCTGCACGGACTCCCTTGATGGCCAGTTTTGACATGCCAACCACGTCTCTGAGGTGTACGAGGAAGTCTGCAATATCCGCGATAGAAGCCCTTAGTGGCTTGATGTTTCTGGAGGAACACCATTTAGTAAATGTGGTCCATTTTGCCTGGTAGACAGCTGCCGAAGAACGCCTCAGATAACGCGACATTCTTTCCGCTGTCCCTGACGAATACTCCTCCTTCCTTAGGAGACGCTCGATAACTTCCACGCGTGAAGGCGGAGAGATCGAGGATTATCATGGAACCTTTGGAAGTGGGGCTGACTGAGAAGGTCTGGTCTGTCTGGCAGCGACCACAGGGGAAGGCACGCTAACTCTTTTAGATCCACGAACCACTCCCTCTCCGGCCACCAGGGCGCTACCAAAGTCATCCTTAGGTTGTGAGCTGTCCTTACTCTGTTGAGTACTTGCCTGATCAACGTGAAGGGAGGAAAAGCGTACACGTCGAGATTGTCCCACCTGTGTTGGAAGGCGTCCTCCCATGCCGCCCTTGGGTCTGGGACAGGAGAACAGAATACGTGGAGTTCTGCGTTCAACCTTGTCGCGAAAAGATCCATTACTGGCGAACCCCACTTCCGGATGATGAGCCTGGCTACTTCTGGGTGCAGAGACCACTCGATTCCCACCACTTGGCCCATCCTGCTGAGTCCGTCTGCCAGGACATTTCTTTTTCCTGGAATGAACCTCGCTCTGATCCCGATTTGTTCTGACTCGGCCCAATCCAGGATCTCCAACGTGAGATCGCACAACTCCTTCGATTTCAGTCCTCCCTGTTTCTTTAAGTATGCTACTACTGTGGCGTTGTCGCACATCAACGCCACTGTGTTTCCTGTGTTTCCCCGTAGAAGACTGACGAACTGTAGGCACGCTTTCCGAACAGCTCTCATCTCTAGGATGTTGATGTGTTGAGCTTTTTCTTCCTCAGTCCAAACACCTCTTGCTGACTTCCCGAGAAGGTGAGCGCCCCATCCTTCCTTGGAGGAGTCTGTGAAGAGGAGCATTTCGGGAGGCTTGTCTGCGAAGGGCCTCCCCTTGAGGGTGTTCGTCCGATCTTGCCACCACTCCAGGGATTCTCTCGTCTCTGGAAGTACAGGAACTACATTGTGGGGGGAGTCTACTTGGTTCCAGAGTCCCTTCAGGTTCCACTGGATACTCCTGAGTCTGAGTCTCCCTTGGGGAACCAGTTTCTCCAAAGATACTAGGTGACCTATTAACCTCTGCCAGTCCTTCGCTTTCCTGGGATGTCCTGATAAGAAAGGGCGGAGGACCTGGTCCAGGTTGTTTAACCTCTCCTCCGAGGGAAAGGCTCTCACTAGTAGGGAGTCCAGAACCATCCCCAAGTAAGTAATCTTGGTGGAGGGAAACAGGTGAGACTTCTCCAGGTTGACGGTGATGCCCAGAACTTTGCAGAACTGTAGTAGCTCCACGCCTTGTTCCTTCAAAACTTCCTCTGAGGATGAAAGGAGCAACCAGTCGTCCAGGTAACGAATCAGGCGAATATCCCGTTCGTGAGCCCAAACTGAGACTGTCGTAAAGACCTGAGGAGCTGTTGACAGACCGAAGCAGAGGGTCTTGAACTGCAAGATCTGGGCACCCCATCTCACCCGAAGATACTTCCTGCTGGAGGGGTGGATTGGGATCTGAAAATAAGCGTCCTTGAGGTCTAAGGACATCATGAAGTCCCCTTCCCTCAAGGACTCTAGGACCGACCTCGGGGTGTCCATCTTGAAGTCGGTCTTGCACACAAACTTGTTGAGGGCCGACAGATCTATGACTGGTCTCCAACCTCCCGTCGCTTTCTCCACTAGAAAGAGTCGACTGTAGAACCCCGGACCCAGTTGTTGTACCGTTTCCATTGCTCCTTTCGCTAACATCGTGGAGACTTCTTCCTGTAAGGCTACTCTCTTCAAAGGATCCTTGGGTACCAACCACTCCGCTTGGTTGGCCGGAATCAGAGGTGGAGGTTCTGCCAGGAACGGTAGTCTGTACCCCTCCTTCAACACTGTCAATGTCCACGGTTCCGCTCCGTGGTCTTTCCATGCTTGCCAAAAAGGTCTCAGGCATCCCCCTACCTGAGGCTTGGGCAGGAGTAGGGGGCCTCTCACCCTACCTTCTCCTGGAGGATCTACCTGAACGCCCTCTCCTGGAGGCTGAGTATGACGTCCTAAAAGTGGCTGGCGCTGACGGTGCTCCTCTACGGGGGGGGCTGCGACGGCTGCGACCAAGACATAGAAGGAACGTCTCTCCTTGTCTGGCTAGGAGAGGCTCGAGGTCTCCTGTGAGCGGGCCTCCTCATGGCTTGAGGTCTGGGGACGCTCACTTCCTTCCTCTTCATCACTTTCTCCATAATCTCCTCCGCCTCCTTCAAGGAGAAAAGCACGTCACCCAACACGGGCAGGCTCCTTAAAGCCCTCGCCTCCCTGTCCGGGATCCGCCTGGACAACTTGCTCAATACCGTGTCCCTTCTTCTAAGTACCCAGTTGGCCGACTGAGCTAGGGACTGGAACGTTAAAAATTTTAACGCCCTACCTCCCGAAATAATCAGTTCCTTCAGGAGCGCTTGGTTAGCTGGGACTGATAGGTCGTAGAAGGCCTGGACGCCCACTAGAGTCGAGGCCCACCAGTCTAACCAGGAGGCGACGTTGACCAGGTCCTTGGCCATCTCCTCCATCATCGTCGCCTCTTGATTGGGAGAAACAGATCGGGGCTGACGAGGCTTTGTCCTCCAGGGCTCTCTGGCCCAAAACTTCAAGGGAGGCCTCCATCTTACAGGCTCCTGGCCGTTGTCCTTCTAGTAAATAGAATTTACTTTGGGACCTTAGTCCCTGGAGTAATTTCGAAGTACTCTGTGATTTGGGGGCTTCCGCATTGCCCGCCACAATCTTGTTGACGTGAGTACGACCAAGTCTCACGTCTCTGGCCACAGGAAGAGCTAAGGAGGGTTTTTGCTGGACAGGGGCCTCCATTAGCCTATAGAGGCTAGAACGCCAGGCATCCTCGTCGGAGGGAACAGGTTCCTCTATCCTGTGATGCTTCCTTATGAGGCCTAACACTCTCTTATAGGCCGAGTACTCTGCTGGCGCGGCCTCCGTGTCGTCGTTAGCGTCCTCCGTCTGGCATCGAGCCACTGCCTCAACGGGCTCCTCCGCATAAAGTTGTGAATGTAGGACGGGCACTGCCGCGGAGGCGAGTGCTTCCGTCCTCCGTCTGTCCTTCATCATGGAGGGTGCGGCTTCCGTGGGCTTGCCCGACGGAGGATGCTGTCCCTGTTTGTCTAGAGTCAGAGCTGCCTTCGATGACTCGACGAGGCTGCCCATCCAAAAAGGCGACTCCCTCCGCTGGGCGGATTGAGACGGCGCTTTCGTGGTCTTACGCCTGTCGGAAGGGGGTCTCGGGGACGCGTCCCTCCGAGGGTCAAGCCTGTGCCTGGAGGAGGACCTTCCTGGAGACTTATCTCTGGGGAGCCAACCCGCAGTGCTCGGGATCGAAGTGAAGTCCGCGAGCTTACTGCGGGGACGAGGACTCATTCTCCCCTTGGAGATCTGCTCCTCCTGAATTTCCCCCTCGGGGACCTGGACCGCCTTCTTCCATGCCGCGGCCTGGACCTCGACCTCGACCTCGAATGGGAGCGCCTTCTCCTGGATCTGTCCCGTTTCCGCCGATGTCTCCTTTGCGCTTCTCCTCCCGACGAGACTGATGAGCCCCCCACTGAAGATTCCAACGAATCCCCGTAACACTTCCGCGGGGCAGGGGCGTGGAGAGTGGGCGGGTTGATGACTTGCTATGTTCCGGAGGTCGAAGGTTGTAGAAATACATCCGGAACTGACGAAAGAAGAGCTGGGGGAGATCGTGGCCGCTCGGCATTCGGGAACCAGGAACCAAGGCCCTCCTCCATCCTCAACGGGGATCTACCGGGCGTCTTCGGGGGCAGCCATGCGAGGGGATCCGCCAACGGAGAGTCTTCCTTCTCTGAGGCGCCTTCAGCTGCGGAGGTACCTGAAATATAGGCCCATGAAGCGGGCGAAGAAACAGGGACATTCTTACCCCACCTGGGGTCATCCGAGGAGACGTGCCCCGCAAGCATAAGGGCATCGTCTCGAGGACCCCCACCAACTTCACCTTCAGGTCCCCCCCTTGCCTGTAAAGAAGCAGCAACCCCACTATCCCGAAGAGAAGACTCCTGGGGAAGAACCAATGGTTTCTTCCCCCGCAACGGACTTACCTCGTCCCCTACTCTGGGTAGGGGAAGATGGAAGGGAAACCCCATCAGACTTTCCTCCTGGGGACGTCAAAGGCGAAGAGGTGCTAATCTTCCTGGGCGACCTCTTGGCAGACTTCATTTTCTTAGTACCAAAACGTACCCACTGCACCTCATTCCACGACACGCACTCCGGGCACGTGTCCGTTGGAGAACACAAACTACCTCTGCAGGACGAGCAAAGGGAATGCGGATCAACTTCCGGCTTGGATAAGAACGCACCACACAACTTCCCGGTCCTAGACCCAGGACAACGGCGGGGATGCTCCATCACCATCACGCACTAACACAACATCGCAAGACACAGGAACGCAATGGAAAGGATAAAAGGATAAGGATCACACGTGGAAACACAAGGGAATGCACAAGGATATCAAGCGAAACCGCGAGAACACAAGGGAGAGCACAGCGATACCACGTGGGAGACACGCGGGACACAAAGAGTCGCACTGAAATAGGAGAGCGTCGAGATGATATCACGACGCAACCAGAGAACTTACTGAGGGTCGAGACCCAAGCTAGCACGCGGCCTGACCGGGGATTGGCCTCAGGGCAAGTATCCTTCCGCCTGGGGTAGTCCTCACAGAAAACGGAAGTAGGGTAAACTACACAAAACTCTGGTCGGATGAGAGGAGATTCCAGGTATCTCCTAAGAAAGTAGTTCGAGGTAAGTCTCCGTGTTGGAACAAATAATCATTAAAGAATGGCTTTGTTAAAACTTGGGTCTACCTATCTTTGTGAGGCATCTTGAAATTGAAACAGAGACACAAACTAAATGTCAACCTGGAACAAAGCGTGATCATTGTAGTAGCCTCAATATCACCAAGAATGGAAAAAATCATCAGTGAACATCAGCCTCACATCTCACACCAAGTTGTTCAAGTAATTCTCTAGCATTTTGTTATTAAGTCAGATTTTTCATTTGTGTAATATATTTGGATTTATTGACCAACATTCCTGCAATACAGTCTTTTAATAATTAATACATTATTTGCATTATCCTAAATAAAACCGAGTTTGTTCAGACATCGTGGGCAGTAAGGGAAGACAATAAAGGGTACAATAGGCAAAAAATATTTGGACACACCTGATAACAAGAGTAAACTACAGTATTTGTACACTGTATGAATGTGCTAATTTGAAAAATCTCACCTTATCATGCAAACTTAGAGATCCTAGTTCAATATCAAACTTGTATGATTTATTCCTGGGGCGTGACTCCAAGGCCATTTTCACATTGGCAAATTCCAATTCAAACAGTTCAATCCTGCAAATAACAGAAAATTAGATTCCAACCTAGGCAGTAATACATATTACTGCTTAATGAATACTTGTTTTTGGTTTATGAAAGGAGTCATTAAACAATATGCTAAGCTCAATAATTTTCACTTCAATAAATACAGTATAAAACTCTTATTTTACATATGCCTATAAAACATGTAAATGTGGAACAACAAGTACAAGTACAAAAGGGACAAATAATAGGGGATGATTCCATATCCTTGGAGGAACCAATTATCATATTTCCTGAACTTGTTCAATTGCAGCTTTTATTACAAAGTATGGCAGAAGTGCCCACCAATCTCACTGGCTGGAAATTTTTGGTAAAAGAGGCAATTTGTAGGATTCACAAACCATTACTACAATGCTTGAAATAAACTGTGAAAAAGAGTTTAAAAGTCATTACTAATTAATGGTAATGACTTCCTTCATTTGGTAAGGTACCTGGTAAAGGAACTTCAATAAAAGCTATGACAGTGAAGAGTAGAGATTTGTACAAGTTCATTTCAGAGTTAATAAGTCAACTTTAGATTTTGGGATTACAACACCTTGTTAATAGCTCTTCAGAGGGTACAAGGGTGGAAAAGCATAGCCGTCGAAGTTGTCCCATGGATGCTGGAACATTCTCGAGTGATGCTGCTGGGTCTGGTAGGCTACTAGTGAGTAGATTAGCAGCTTTTTGTTGAGGCTTATAGCAAACATGTCTATTGTTGGGGAAGCCCACAAAGACCCTTCGGAATCAACATGTTGAATGAACCGGGCCGAGAGGACTACTGTACTGCATTTCGGTTGAATTGCCGTTCCTCAGTGCCGAAGTGATAGGCAAGATGCCTTCAACTCCAGAACACTGATGTGAAGACACTTGTCCTCCTGTGCTCACTGTCTTGATGCCAGATGGTCCATGAGAAGGGGGGCAAGAGATCTGGAGGGAAAAATTTAATGGAGACCCTGAAATAGATACACCTCGTCTAGCCACCGAAGTAGGTCGAGTTTGGTGTCATGCTCAATTGGTACCGGTCCCAAGGAGAGTCCGCCGCTTGTATCCAGCGTCTCTTTAGATACTATTACAACAACTGTAGATGGAGATAACAGTAAGAAACAAGTTTCTCTAATGATATCAAGTGACCTAGAAGTTGTTGTCATTGTTGTGTTGGTTATTGTACCTGATGAAGGAGAGGAAAAACTACTTTCCTGCATAGGGTTATTCTGAGCTGAGATGAATATACTTTCCCGGCTTAAGTATTCATGTCCATGCCCAAGTATATCATGTGTTTCTTGGGAGAGAGCAGAAACTTCTCTAGATATGTCAAAATCTCCAGGTTGCAACAAAATGAGAGAAGACTGTCCCAATGATAAGTAAGTTGGGACTACTTCGAGGAGCATGGACAGCCTTAACCATAGAACTTTGAACTGAAAGACTTTGCTCCCAATAACAAAGCGTTGATACTTTCTTGAGGAACAATTTACAATATGGGACTTTGGAAGTATGCATATCTGAGATTGAGTGAGATCATAAAATTATTCCTTTACTATATATCTGACAATGCTGGGTGTCTCCATCCTGAACCGAGTTTGGTGGATAAACTTGTTCAGTGCTGAGAAACAAATTATGGTTTGCTAACCCCCTGAAGCCTTCTAGAGCAAAAAAAGACAACCGAAGAAGCCTCGAGACCCATCCTGGAGCTCCATATCTGCACTTCCTAGTGCAGAGCAAGGTCTTTTTCCATTTTTGGGTGGGTGACAGAAGAACCACATCCTCGGAGCCATCATGAGAGGAGGAGCAGTGCTAGTGAACAGGTGGTGGTAACTGAAGCGAAGAATGTCCACCATCCACTGCTCTGTCCCGTAAACTTGCCATCTTATCCGTTTCTCTGCCAAGCATACCTTAGGGCCTCTCCTACCTCTCCCTCTCCGATTAAGGTTCCCAGCCCTTCGCTGGCAAAACAGATGAGAAGAATCCAAAGGATTCCGCAATGTTGATGATGCAGCTCTGGGATCACTCCTACTTGATTCCAGCCTAATGGCTGATTCTGAAGTTTTCCTTGGAGGAGGAGGAGATGACCAGGAACAGTTGTTCAAGGAGGAAAGTTTGCGCCTCCTAAACAATACTGCTCAGTGGAAAAGCAAATCTTAATTTGACTTTCTCCACTTCTCAGCTGTCAGCTCTACCAGTTCCAAGGAAAAAAAAAGAAGGTACCTTGAGTGATGAGTTTCTTAGATTCAGTAAATTTCTCTAATTCAATTACCTCGCAAACTTGGATGCCACTGCATCTTGCT
Organism: Palaemon carinicauda; assembly: GCF_036898095.1. Classification (NCBI taxonomy): domain Eukaryota; kingdom Metazoa; phylum Arthropoda; class Malacostraca; order Decapoda; family Palaemonidae; genus Palaemon; species Palaemon carinicauda. The sequence goes on from NC_090732.1 coordinate 12,298,931, forward strand.
TCTTCAGAATACAGCAGGCCAACTGTATTCCTTGACATTTTCTGGGTCCTGCCAGTGCTAAGGAAGAGTCGCTGACATTCAGTTCTAAGTGTGGGGTCCTCTTTACCTGTATAAAGCACCACAGAGCCCTTACAAAACACAAATGCATTTCTTCTCAATCATCAACCAAAACTTTGCATACAAAGGGAACGGAGGTCTCGAACCTGAGGTCCTCCACTGCACTGAAAGGTTTTAAGTTTTGGCCACAAAGCCAGGCACAAAACTAAAGGAGACCTCCTTCCACCCCTCAGCCTGAGTGACTAAGTAAGAGAAATCGAGAAACTCACCTACTCTCTTCAAGAAGCTAAGGCTAGCTGAATAACAATCTTGAGAGTCAGATTTTTGTCTGATGACCTTCTCAAATGATCAACCAGGGTACTCGCAAGAGCCTTGAGAAGGAGAGTCATATCCCATTCTGGAGCCTGAGGTCTTCATGAGCAAAGACAATTCCCAAGAAGAAGAAAGGACCTATATCATTGTCGAAACCCCATGCTCAAGATTGAGCAGTAGGCTATGACAGTCGGGATTGAGGGACACATCTCTTAGGGAAAGAAGAGGAGGAAATCCGAGATCTCCACTAGAGATGCTCCAACCAGACAAGTATCCTTCTACAACACAAATTACAGAAGATAGCCAACTTTCCCAGATAGACAGCTGCAGAGGACCAACACAGGTACCCAGATCATCTCCAATGTAGTGAATCACAAAAATCCTTAATCTCAGAGATGCTGGATAGCCTCTAACCATGCCCTGAAAGACAAGTGTAGAGGACCGTCACAGGTACCAAAATCATCTTCAATGCAGTGCATCACACAAATCCTTACTCTCAGAGATGCTGGATAACCTCTAACCATGAAGTTCAAGCGTGGATTACTGGTGTAGTTCTTTCGAGACCTCCACTAGTAGTGCTAACAGATTGGGATACCACAAGGCATGTGATAATCTGGAAGCCACTAGGGTCAGCTTGAGTCCAGCCATAATCATCCCTCTGTTGATTTGAGGATGGGTCAGGCCAGACAGAGGAAAGACATATGCATTTAGGTGATCTCATGGATGCTGAAGACATCTTTGAACAAGGGCCAAGGGTCTGAAACATGAGAGCAGAACACAGGGAGCTTCCTGTTTAGCCAGGTAGCAAACAAGTCTATCCCTGGGGAACACAACAGCTTGGTGGCTCCCAAAGGGGTGGGGATGGGATTTTGAGTGGAAACTCACTTTTATTTTCATTTTAAGGTCTAGAAGCTCATGATTCTTGGATTTTAGCAATGTGACTTCCAGGTAAGATCCATCAACATAAAACTATATTTCCACAAAAAGTATGGTATATATTTGGTAATGTATGCTTGACTACTATATTATCTTAAGGTACCAGTGTTTTATTAAAACACAATTAACAGCTGAGGAGGGACAGCTAATCTCATTCTACTGTACAATTTTCAAGAATATATATATAAAAATCAATTCTGCAAATATCGTAACTTATTCAAACACAATATCTAATAGAAAACAATAGTAAAGTCATATGAAATAAAAATTACTCCCTTTAATTTTTACTAGTGAGGAAGATTTGCTAATTTTGGCCTGAAACGTCATATGAATCGCAGTGGTCAGTGATATGCATTCTACCTAGATGTTTATTTTCATCTTTATTTTTTCTCTACATCTTCAATATAAAGTTGTAGCCTATCATTGTTTTACTGTATGATAAAACTTCATATTTAACAATCAATTAGATGTGAGTCATAGCCTAAAGATTTGACTCTTCTCTTAAATATACTACAAACTCTTTTCTGAATATGCCCCAAAGTTTTTTTTTTTTTTGCCATCTATCATGATTAATGTTGAGTGACTGCGTATTCCAAAAGCTGGCAGTCATTAATGTTTAATGATAGCTTATTTCATAGACACAGACAATGATTTAAGCTCAATAACAGTGTACAGTACTTCATTAGAGTATGGAACATATTAAATGCCATGAGTTTTTAGGTATTTTACTTACAGCAAATCTTTTCATTTATTCCTTCAATATTTTATATATTTGTACTTACTCCATGTTTATGATGTGTCCATACTTTTTGTTAATTCACATCATGTATGAATTTGCTTTAAATCTGATTCACAAGAGCCTTCTTTAATCCGTCTTAATGAGTAAATATTGGAACTATAAAATTCAATCATGACATGCAGTGAATGAATAGTATAACTTTATTACACAGTAAGAAATTAGCTTTTATGTGTAGTTTCATAAATCTACATAAATATACGGACAATATCTTCTTACCGTTTATCTTTTTCTTCAGGACTTCCCCCTGGGGATGGCAGCTTGACAGATGTTAATGAAAACGATCCTCGTTTCAATGAAAAGCTCAACTGACAAAAAACGGCATCTCTTTTCATGAAGGTGTTGTTTTCCATGCTATCTGAAAGTACGTATAAAATCTCCTCCTCTAATGAACCCGGTGTTTGTTTCTCTGGCTCAGGGTGTGTCTGTGGTTCTTCCTGACTTGATTCAGGTGATTCTAACTCTTGATCAAGATGAGTTTCATCTCCAGGGGGTGTAGTGGGTGTTGTACCTGACGAATACCATCCACCCCAAGTCGGGAACCATCGCTGAAGAATACCTTCGCCACTCTGTGTTGGTGATGCTAACTCGTCTGGGCTATTCACTGCCTGAACCTGTGATTTTTCTTTCTTTGAAGCAAGCAGCTCTTTAGAAACTCTCTCCATGGCCAATTCACGCAAGTACCTCAACTCATTAAAGTTCAATAACTGTTCTACTTTTATCTTATGAGCCTTGGACTCTGTTGTAACCAAAGCTGGATTTCTAAGATGTTCACTATAAATATTTACATATTTAACAATATCTGCAGCTCTTTGCAAAGCAAAAGTCCAATTTCGGCCAACATACCTTCTATGAATTCTGTCTAAATGACTTTGAATAGCATATTGCCACCAATCGTATGTACTTTCTTTCACAGAACAACTAGGTCTCCATTTCCTATAAAGACGAACTCTATCTAAACGGTCGTATTCTTTGTTCCACTTTAAAGCTTGCCTATACTGAGAATCACTTAAGCAAAGCGGAAATTTCTCAAGTTTTAGATCACAAGTTATTCGGGGTGTTGAACGAGAACGTAATGGAGCTTCACTTAAATTACGCTTAACACAGGCAGTCGCACTTACAGGAGCTAACACATATTCATGGTCTCTTTTCTCTATGGCTTGCAACATATGAACCTGTAAAAATAATTTGACATATTACAAATTTGAAGAAATAAAGTTAAAATTTTAAAAAAATTCAGGAATTATAAACATCATGTTTATGACCAAGTACACGGGAAATCGCTAAAATATTACAAAATATTTTTCAAACACTTCTTATCCCAGAGGCTATACTCAATAGCACACTCTAAACTTACTGCCAAATCTCCAAGCGACTTGTTACTATACATTTCAGTGCTAGTATCCCAATACACTCCCATGTTGTTCAACTCCAATAATTTGTAAGCCATTTTGCAATCACCACCATACACAAACCTGAAAGAAAAGATATAAAATTAGAAGATTAGCTCTCCTTTCTTCAAAAAATAAATAAAAAACAAGAGCTTGTTGCCTGAGTTTTGGATGGGCTATGCACAATCTGTTTCTGAATTAGTTCTGTCACTTCTTCCTGACACATGTGCCGTACCTACAGCAGCAAGGGTTAAGTTTCAAGGACCTGATATCCTTTAGCAATGGTCCCAGACATCCACAATCTATTCAGGTTCTCCATGACATAGAGATGGTCCTCTTTCCTCCCAACACCAAATCACTTACCCAGACGATGGATCGGCGGGGTCATTAAGAACTTTAAAAGTCCATCACAACAAATATTGATATCAACGAGGTTTTCTATAGAACGTCAACTCACAGCCCCATAATGGACCTCAAAATGGCTGTAAATCTTTTAGTTGTGGCAAATCATCTTTTACCAACTCACTGGTGTTTTAAAGTCTACTATGAGGTAGTGAGTTAACTGCGCACACACACACACCAGTGACTTGGTATGGGAGGTGAGTACAGTATTGTACTCCTGTTGATGATGGGGCCAGCCAAAATTCACAGATTTATGCCATTCAGAATCAACAGATGGATTTATGAAGTTGGGTTATATAGCCCAGTACAGTACTGGGACATTGGTCATTCAGTGCCAATGTGAAATTTGGGGAAAACCCAGCAGCAGGGCTATGAAGTAAAAGTTACAAGAGATTGGACAGTAATTATAAAGAAAAGAAGCATGAGTGGAGGTAAAGTAAAATATAAAGTGCAGTTAGGGGCCAAAGGAATCCTGTGAAGACACTTAAATAATGCCTACAGTGCACCTCATGTATTATTCCCCCCATGGGGTTTACACGGTTTGTGGTAATCTCTGTTACCTAACCCCACAGAATGGCAAAGTCTAACTTTTGTCATTTGTTCATCCAAACATATAGAGTATTCTGCACACCTTATCATTTTAATAACATAGTTGAACCAAAGCGTAAAAGGGTATGCTGGTCTATGTCTTCTAATAAAAGCAGATTAACGGAGCATTAGGCCCAAAAACATTCTAAAAGCAGAATACTACCTTGATGATCCTGAAATAAGTCCTACATACATAAAAGGCAAACCACAACATTAAAAACCAAAATTGAGAAGCAAGATTGTTAATCTTAGCTATGTTGCAACAATAATGGCATGATATACCAAGCTTGAGTGCTTCACATAGACCACCACCAGCAATTTATACGTTTCAGTATGAGTCTGATATTATTCTGGTTTGTCCCCCAGAGGAAAGGGATTAGGGTAAAGAGAGTAAGTTTGTTTTTTTTATTCTCAAGAATAAAAATGATATTTTAATTATAAAATAAATTTTTGAATATACTTACCCGGTGAATATATAATAGCTGCAACTCTGCGGCTCGACAGAAAACACACTCAAAAAACTCGCGAGCGATCGCTATGAAGGTTGCGGGTGTGCCCACCAGCGCCAACTGTCGGCCAGATACCACTTTTGCATGTAAACAAACCCTTCAATTCTTCTCGTCCCGCTGCGTCTCTATTGGGGAGGAAGGGAGGGTCATTTAATTTATATATTCACCGGGTAAGTATATTCAAAAATTTATTTTATAATTAAAATATCATTTTAAATATTTAACTTAGCCGGTGAATATATAATAGCTGATTCACACCCAAGGCGGTGGGTAGAGACCAGAGTTAATTAAGTTTACAGCGTATAAGCTAAGAGTTTTTTCATTTTGACAGTTATCAATATAACAAAACCAAAATATATAGGTACCTGGTAAGGAAGTTGACTTAGACGATTACTCTGCCTTGTAAGTCTGTCTTCCTCACGGAGCCCAGCGATCCTCTTAGGATGCTGACAGACTCCCAGGAGCTGAAGTATCAAGGGCTGCAACCCATACAACAGGACCTCATCAAACCCCTAATCTGGGCACTCTCAAGAAATGACTTTGACCACCCGCCAAATCAACCAGGATGCGAAAGGCTTCTTAGCCTTCCGAACAACCCATAAAACAATATTAAAAACATTTCAAGAGACAGATTAAAAGGATATTGGAATTAGGGAAGTGTAGTGGTTGAACCCTCACCCACTACTGCACTCGCTGCTACGAATGGACCCAGTGTGTAGCAGTCCTCGTAAAGAGTCTGGACATCTTTCAAGTAAAATGACGCGAACACTGACTTGCTTCTCCAAAAGGTCGCGTCCATGATACTTTGCAGAGATCTATTTTGCTTGAAGGCCACGGAAGTTGCTACAGCTCTAACCTCGTGCGTCTTAACCTTAAGCAAAGATCGGTCTTCCTCACTCAAGTGGGAATGGGCTTCTCGTATTAAAAATCTGATAAAATATGACAAAGCATTCTTTGACATAGGTAAGGATGGTTTCTTAACCGAACACCATAACGCTTCAGATTTACCTCGTAAAGGCTTAGTACGAGCTAAATAGAACTTAAGAGCTCTAACGGGGCATACAACTCTCTCTAGTTCGTTGCCTACGATCTCTGATAAGCTAGGAATATCAAAAGATTTAGGCCAAGGACGAGAAGGCAGTTCATTCTTGGCCAGGAAACCAAGTTGAAGAGAACAAGTGGCTTTTTCTGTCGAAAAACCGATGTTCTTGCTGAAGGCATGAAGCTCACTAACTCTTTTAGCCGAGGCCAAGCACACCAGGAAAAGAGTCTTAAGAGTGAGATCCTTCAGGGAGGCTGAATGTAAAGGCTCAAACCTGTCTGACATCAGGAACCTTAGGACCACGTCTAAGTTCCATCCAGGAGTAGCCAAACGACGTTCCTTAGAGGTCTCAAAAGACTTAAGGAGATCTTGTAGATCTTTATTGTTGGAAAGATCTAAGCCTCTATGCCGGAAGACCGAAGCCAACATGCTCCTGTAGCCCTTGATCGTGGGAGCTGAAAGGGAGCGAACTCTTCTCAGGTATAAGAGAAAATCAGCGATTTGGGCTACAGAGGTACTGGACGAGGATACAGATACTGACTTGCACCAGTCTCGGAAGATTTCCCACTTCGATTGGTAAACTCTAATGGTAGAAGCTCTCCTCGCTCTTGCAATCGCACTGGCTGCCTCCTTCGAAAAGCCTCTAGCTCTAGAGAGTCTTTCGATAGTCTGAAGGCAGTCAGACGAAGAGCGTGGAGGCCTTGGTGTACCTTCTTTACGTGGGGCTGACGTAACAGGTCTACTCTTAGAGTTAGACTTCTTGGAAAGTCTACCAGCCATCGAAGTACCTCGGTGAACCATTCTCTCGCGGGCCAGAGGGGAGCAACTAACGTCAACCTTGTCCCTTCGTGAGAGGCGAATTTCTGCAGTACCTTTTTGACAATCTTGAATGGTGGGAATGCATATAAGTCTAGATGAGACCAATCTAGGAGAAAGGCGTCTATATGTATTGCTGCTGGGTCTGGGACTGGAGAGCAATAGATTGGAAGCCTCTTGGTCATTGAGGTTGCAAAGAGGTCTATGGTGGGTTGACCCCAAGTCGCCCAAAGCCTCTTGCACACGTCCTTGTGGAGGGTCCATTCTGTAGGAATTACCTGACCCCTCCGACTGAGGCAATCTGCTAGAACGTTCAAGTCGCCCTGGATAAACCTCGTTACCAGGGAGATGCCTCGATCTCTTGACCAAATGAGCAGGTCCCTTGCGATCTCGTACAGTGTCAGGGAGTGGGTGCCTCCTTGCTTGGAGATGTACGCCAAAGCTGTGGTGTTGTCTGAGTTGATCTCCACCACTTTGTCTCGAAGGAGACTCTCGAAGCTCATCAAGGCCAGGTGGACTGCCAAAAGCTCCTTGCCGTTGATGTGCATGCTCCTCTGACTTGAGGTCCACAGACCTGAGCATTCCCGACCGTCCAGTGTCGCACTCCAACCCAAATCCGATGCGTCTGAGAATAGAACGTGGTTTGGTTTCTGAACTGCTAGAGGAAGTCCCTCTCTTAGACTGATATTGTCTTTCCACCAATTCAGGCAAGCCTTTACTGTTTCGGAAATCGGGATTGAGACCGCCTCTAGCGTCTTGTCCTTTTTCCAGTGAAAAGCTAGATGGAATTGTAGAGGTCGGAGGTGTAGCCTTCCTAGCGAGACAAACTGCTCCAGGGATGATAGAGTTCCTATTAGACTCATCCAATTCCTGACTGAGCAACGTTCTCTCTTCAACATCCTTTGGATTACGAGCAGGGCTTGATCTATTCGGGGGGCAGACGGAAAAGCCCGAAAAACTGGACTGCGAATCTCCATCCCTAAATACAGTATAGTTTGGGATGGGATCAGCTGTGACTTTTCCATGTTGACCAAAAGTCCCAATTCCTTGGTCAGATCCAATGTCCAATTGAGATCCTTCAGACAGCGATGACTGGACGAGGCTCTGAGAAGCCAGTCGTCCAAGTAAAGGGAGGCTCGGATACCCGATAAATGGAGGAATTTTGCCACATTCCTCATAAGCCTCGTAAACACGAGAGGAGCAGGACTTAGGCCAAAGCACAGGGCCCGAAACTGGTACACCACATTGTCGAACACAAACCTCAGAAAAGGTTGGGAATCTGAGTGATTCCCATCCAGTCTCCCTTTCTGACCGCTGCTAAGACTGATTTCGTGGTCTCCATGGTGAACTTTGTCTTCGTGACAAAGACGTTCAGAGCACTGACGTCTAGCACCGGTCTCCAACCTCCTGTCTTCTTCGGTACTAGGAAGAGACGGTTGTAAAACCCCGGTGATTGAAGGTCCGAGACTTTGACCACCGCTCCCTTCTCTAGCAAAAGAGACACTTCTAGTTTCAGGGCTTGTCTCTTTGCTTCCTCTCGGTACTTGGGAGAGAGATCGATGGGGGAAGTCGCTAGAGGAGGTTTGTGTACAAATGGAATTTTGTACCCCTCTCTGAGCAACCTCACAGATTGTTGGTCTGCACCTCTCTTCTCCCAGGCTCGCCAGAAGTTCTTGAGTCTGGCACCTACTGCTGTCTGAAGCTGCGGGCAGTCAGACTCTGCCACGTGAGGACTTGGCTCCTTTCCTCTTTCCTCTCTTTCCTTCGGCACGAGAACTTCCCCTGCTGGGGGCTCTGCCACGAAAGGGCGGAATAAACCTGGACGCTGGAGTGTCTATCCTAGGTCTAGCAGAAAAGGCAGTCGAAGGAGTCCCTTTGCGAGCAGAGGACGCTACCAAGTCATGGGTGTCCTTCTGCACTAGAGACAAAGCTATGTCCTTAACCAAAAGTTCAGGAAACAAAAACTTTGATAAAGGGGCAAAGAGTAGCTCAGATCGTTGACAGGGAGTCACTCCTGCCGACAGAAAAGAGCAAAGAGACTCTCGCTTCTTAAGGACTCCTGAAGTAAACGAGGAGGAGAGCTCATTGGATCCATCGCGGATGGCTTTATCCATGCAGGACATAATGAGTAAGGAGACATCTCTATCGGCCGATAAGATTTTCCTACTCAAGGCTCCCAAACACCAGTCAAGGAAGTTGAAAACTTCAAAAGCTCTAAAAATGCCTTTAAGTAGATGGTCAAGGTCTGAGGATGACCAACTAATCTTCGAGCGTCTCATGGCTAGGCGGCGGGGAGAGTCTACAAGGCTTGAGAAGTCGCCCTGGGCAGAGGCAGGGACTCCCAAGCCGAGAACTTCTCCCGTGGCATACCAGACGCTCGATCTAGACGAGAGTTTAGATGGGGGGAAGGCAAAGGCCGTCTTCCCTAAACTCCTCTTGGTTTCCAACCAATCGCCTAACAGCCGTAAAGCTCTCTTGGACGAGCGAGAGAGTAAGTTTTGTAAAGGCTGGCATGTCAGCAGGTACGCCTAAAACGAGGAGCCACAGAGACAAAGTGTTCGGGAAACAACTCTTTAAAAATGAGCATAACTTTCTTAAAGTCCATGGATGGCGGAACTGCTCTAGTTTCATCAATATCTGAAAGATGATCCTCAGGCTATGGGTCAGCAACGTCCTCATCCGAAAGTTCCTCATCTGACAACTGATGAGAAACAAGCAAAGGGGTTGGCAATGCTTGACACGCAGCGTCCACCCGCACTGGTGCATAAGTGGCGGACCAGGACGCAGCGTCCTGTAACTGCTTGACAGTCTGAGAACTGTCAACAACAACAGGTGCGTGAGGACGCACAGCGTCCACCCGAGACTGCTTAGATCGCCTAGTCTGCGCAGTCAAAACAACTCTAGGTTGCGGGAGTTGACGCTCAGCGTCAAAACAAGTCAACTCCGATGGTTGGCGAACGTCCTGAACGTCACCAGGCGCATCAGCAAGTTGCCTAACGTCCACATGCGGCTGAAAATCCACACGAGACCGCACCGAGTGTGGTACTACCCCAACCGCTTGACGTGACTTGGCTACACCAGCGTCAACAGGACGCACAACAGAACGCTTGGGTGGCTGAAGGCCAGGATCTCGATGAGATAAACGGCTAGGCTCAACGGAAACCTTATCGGCATTGTAGTCTTCCATAAGGGACGCAAGCTTAGACTGCATGTCCTGCAGTATAACCCATTTTGGGTCCACGGGAATGGGTGCGGTAACCAACGGGGTAAGCGTCTGAGACGGCACAACTTTGCCTTGCTTAGGCGGCGAGCAGTCATCCGATGACTGCAACGGGTCCGAACTGTCCCAATGACTACATCCAGGACGTTGGACCTGTCCTGAAGGGACCGACTTCCGTTTAAGAGGCCTAGAAACCTTGCTCCACGGTTTCTTGCGTGAAAAGCCTTCGGAAGACGAGGTAAAAATGGGCTCTCTCGTCTTATGGTAGGGGCGATCTTGGTGAGATACGCCTGATACCATAGAGGGAACGTCTGTTCGCTGATCAAGGCCTCTCGAACCCATAAGTCGTACGACATTACTTCTCCCCTGGGCTTGGGAGCTTGCAAGAGGTCCCGGACTAGGTGAACGACAGGCACGAACAGACGAACCCTCGGTCGCAACACTGTTCACAACACTTTGCGCACTAATCACTTTCCCACTTTCCGCCGTGGCACTATGGCACTTAAGTTCCTTCACGTCAGCCATGAGTTGATTACGGTCACTTGCTAACGCTTCAACTCTCTCCCCCAAGGCATGAATAGCACGTAACATGTCTTGCATAGACGGTTCCTGAGTGCTAGAAGGGGGGTTAGGAACAACCACTACAGGGGAAGGATTAGGTTCAGGGGCATGTGGAGAGGAAAAATCTACAGACCTAGATGAACTTCTCCTTACCCTATCTCTCTCTAGTCTACGTGCATATTTATCGTATTCGAGCCAATCGAATTCCGAAAGGCCCACGCATTCCTCACACCGATCTCCCAATTGACAGGTTTTACCCCGACAATTGGAACAAACAGTATGTGGGTCGAGAGAAGCCTTTGGAAGACGCCTATTACAGTCCCTAGCATTACACTTTCGAAATCTAGGTACTTGAGAAGGGTCAGCCATTTTGAATTAGTCAAAGAAAATTCCAAAAACAATCCAAGTCATCAACAAATAATCCGATTCAATAAAGAGTTCAAGAGTTTATGTTGAGGAAAAACACCTGTACTGCGAAAGCTCAAACCAAAATAAAGTACTTCACCAAATATGATGAGAAAACTCCAGGTTCTACAGCGAGTATGAATACGTCTTGTCGTCAACGTCGACAGAGAAGAATTGAAGGGTTTGTTTACATGCAAGAGTGGTATCTGGCCGACAGTTGGCGCTGGTGGGCACACCCGCAACCTTCATAGCGATCGCTCGCGAGTTTTTTGAGTGTGTTTTCTGTCGAGCCGCAGAGTTGCAGCTATTATATATTCACCGGCTAAGTTAAATATTTAAAACTTGCTTTTTATTGAGATTAGCTTATGAGACTCACTAGTAAATATATTATAGCGAACAGTACATGAAAATCAAATTGAATTTGACCGATATTAATTACTGTAATAAACTGGCATTTAAACAACCTAGAAAAATAATACCCCAATTAGCAGAACAAGAATATGCAGTAGCTTTCCTTTGTACAGAAAAAAAGTTAATACTGTACATTATGCAAATAAATGAATAAATTCAACACTAAACAAAAGTACTCATCACACCTGCAAAATTAAATTTCATGACAAGTCTTGCTATAAATAAGCTCATCCATCATTCCTACCACTGCTAATAAATATGCTAATAGAAGCTGAACTTATACCATTTAAATGGAAAATATTAATACACTAAGCAAAGAAATATGTTATTTTCCTTAGTAAAATAAATTTTTGAATATACTTACCCGATGATCATATAGCTGCATCCCTGCTGCCCGACAGAAAAAGTCTACGGGAGGAATACGCCAGCGATCGCTATACAGGTGGGGGTGTATATCAACAGCGCCATCTGTCAAGTAGGTACTCAAGTACTCGATGTCAACAACGAACCAATTTTCTCCTCTGTCCCACTGGTTCTCTATTGGGGAGGAAGGGTGGGTCCTTTAATTTATGATCATCGGGTAAGTATATTCAAAAATTTATTTTACTAAGGATAATAAAATTTTTCAATATCAAACTTACCCGATGATCATATAGCTGATTCACACCCAGGGGGGTGGGTAGAGACCAGCATAACAAGTTGACATTATGAGCTAAGTATTCCGTATTTTATTTTAGCAGTTATTCAAAATAACAAGCATAAAATAAATAAGTACCTGGTAAGAAAGACGACTTGAACAATTACTCTGCCTTTTTAAGTACGTCTTCCTTACTGAGCCTCGCGATCCTCATAGGATGCTGAGCGACTCCTAGGAGCTGAAGTATGAAGGGTTGCAACCCATACTAAGGGTCCTCATCAAAACCTTTAATCTAGGCGCTTCTCAAGAAATGATTTTGACCACCCGCCAAATCAAGTAGGATGCGAAAGGCTTCTTAGCCTTCCGGACAACCCAAAAATATTTCAAGAGAAAGATTAAAAAGGTTCTGGAATTAGGGAATTGTAGTGGTGGAGCCCCCACCACTACTGCACTCGTTGCTACGAATGGTCCCAGAGTGTAGCAGTTCTCGTAAAGAGACTGGACATTCTTAAGATAAAAGACGCGAACACTGATTTGCTTTTCCAATAGGTTGCGTCGAATATATTTTGCAGAGATCTATTTTGTTTAAAGGCCACGGAAGTTGTGACAGCTCTAACTTCGTGTGTCCTTACCTTCAGCCAAGCTTGGTCTTCCTCATTCAGAAGGGAATGAGCTTCTCGTATTAACAGTCTGATAAAAATAGGATAAAGAATTCTCTGACATAGGCAAAGATGAATTCTTAACTGAACACCATAAAGCTTCAGACGGGCCTCGTAAAGGTTTTAAAACAGAACTTAAGAGCTCTTACAGGACATAATACTCTTTTTAGTTCATTTCCAACCATACGATAAGTTTGGAATATCGAACGATATTGGTCAAGGCCGAGAAGGCAGCTCGTGTTTGGCTAGAAAACCAAGATGAAGAACATGTAGCCGTTTCGGATGAGAATCCGATGTTCTTGCTGAAGGCATGAATCTCACTGACTCTTTTAGCTGTGGTTAAGCATATCAGGAAAAGAGTCTTAAAGGTGAGATCTTTCAGGGAGGCTGATTGAAGTGGTTCGAACCTGTCTAACATAAGGAATCTTAGAACCACGTCTAAATTCCAACCAGGTGTAACCAAACGACGCTCCTTCGTGGTCTCAAAAGACTTAAGGAGGTCCTGTAGATCTTTATTGTTGGAAAGATCTAAGCCTCTGTGACGGAAGACTGATGCCAACATGCTTCTGTAACCCTTGAGTGGGAGCTGAAAGAGATCGCTCTTTCCTCAGATATAAGAGGAAGTCAGCTATTTGAGTTACAGAGGTACTGGTCGAGGATACGGATACTGACTTGCACCAGTTTCGAAAGATTTCCCACTTCGATTGGTAGACTCTAAGGGTGGATGTTCTCCTTGCTCTAGCAATCGCTCTGGTTGCCTCCTTCGAAAAACCTCTAGTTCTCGAGAGTCTTTCGATACTCTGAAGGCAGTGAGACGAAGAGCGTGGAGGCCTTGGAGTACCTTCTTTACGCGTGGCAGACGTAGCAGGTCCACCCTTAGGGGAAGAGTTCTGGGAACGTCTACTAGCCATCGAAGTACCTCGGTAAGTTATTCTCTCGCGGGCCAGAGGGGAGCAATTAGCGTCCACTTGTCCCTTCGTGAGAGGCGAACTTCTGCAGTACCTTGTTGACAATCTAGAACGGAGGGAATGCATATAGATCTAGATGAGACCAATCAAGTAGAAAGGCATCTAAAAGAACTACTGCTGGGTCCGGGATAGGTGAGCAAAGTATTGAGAGCCTCTTGGACATCGAGGTTGCGAAGAGATCTATGGTTGGCTGGCCCCAGGAGACCCAAAGTCTCTTGCATACATCCTAGTGGAGGGTCCAATATGTTGGAGTTATTGTCCCTTCCTACTGAGACCATCTGCTAAGACATTCAAGTTGCCTTGGAAGAAACTTGTTACTAGTGAAAAGTCTAGACCTGTTGAACAGGAGAGGAGGTCACTTGCGAACTCGTACCATGTCAGAGAGTAGGTCCCTCCTTGCTAGGAGATGTACATCAAAGCAGGGAGTTGACCGTGTTCACCTCCACTACTTTGCCTTGAAGGAGAGACCTGAAGCTTTTCCAGGTCAGACGTACTGCCAGAAGCTTCTTGCAGTTGAAATGCATTGTCCTTTGACTCGAGTTCCATAATCCCGAGCATTCCCTACCGCCTAAGGTCGCACCCCAGCCTACGTCCGATGCGTCTGAGAAGAGAACGTGGTTGGGAGTCTGAACAGTCAGGGGAAAACCCTATCAAAGGTTGATAAAGTCCTTTCATCCAGTCAGACCAGACTTATCTTCCGGAAACCGGGATCTAGACCGCTTCTAGCGTCTTGTCCTTTTCCAGTGAAGAGCTAGATAAAACTGAAGAGGACGGAGGTGTAGTCTTCCAAGTGACACCAATTGAACCACGGATGACAGTGTCTTAACCAGACTCATCCACAGACTGACAGGGCCGCGTTCCTTCTTCAGCATCTTCTGGATGGATAGCAGGGCTGGGGGTTGATCGTCTTGTTCAGCCATGTCCTCATCAGAGGGTTCCTCATCCGAAACTGATGAGGAAACGGCAACGGAGTGGGCAACGTCTGACTCGCTGAATCCGGTCGCACTGGTGGATGCGTGACGGAGCCGGACACAAGATCATGGTACTGCTGCACAGTCTGTGAACTGTCAACCATGGGGAAGCGAGGAAGTACAGCGACAACCCGAAACTGTCTAGACTGTCTGGGTTGTGCAGACAACCCCTATCGGGTTGCTGAGGTTGCCGCACTGCGTCACAACAAGTCACCTCTGCTGGTTGTTGAACGTCTTCCTAGTGACACTGAACGTCCACAACCACCTCCGAGAGTCGCTTAACGTTAACGTGCGACTGGCAACCCACACTGGGTCGCACCGGAGGAGGAATCATCTCAACTGGCGGACGTGAGTAGGAAATCTCAGCGTCAACAGGGCGTACAACCAACCGGTAGGAAGGTTGTTGGCAAGAAGGTTCTTCTCCGTAAAAAATCCTCTATCAAGGACTAAGCTTGGACTGCATGTCTTGCAACAAAGCCCAAGGTCTAAGGGAGCAGGTGTGGCAACAGACGGGGTAGCGACTGAAGCGGAACAATTTACCCTCCCTGGAAGCATGTTATGCTTTAATAAAAGTCCATAGGAGGCTAAGCAGCTTAAGGCTCCTCTCCAAATGACAGAGTCCTCAAGGGAATATCAGAAGGAGGGAGAACAGCACTTTCTCATCTACAGGAACCATGTCCGAGAAAAGCTAGGTTATCTCAGTGAGGGTTTCACTGGTGCATAAGCAGCAGACCAGAAGGCAACGTTATGAAACTGCTTGACAGTCTGTGAACTGTCAAAAACTGAACTGTCAACCACAACAGGAGCGTGAGGACATACAGCACTGGTGTATTAGTAGCAGACCAGAAGGCAACGTCATGTAACTGTTTGACAGTCTGTGAGTTGGCAACAACCAAAGTTGTGTGGGGAAGCCTCAACTCCTGACTGACTAGTTTGTGCGGGCGAGTGGTGGTAACCACAGTGTGTTGCGGAGGCTGACACACCGTGTCAAAACATGGCAGCTTGTGGTAGCTCACGCACGGCAACGGAGTGCTCCGTGTGTCTGTGGGAGTCATCATACGTCTGGCAGGGTTGACTGTGCATGGGTGGAGGAGCTCTCACAACAAGAGTGTGGGAGCAGGCAGCCATGCCGGGCGCACAACCGTGGTAGGCTGTAGGCCCACGGGTGCATCGTCAACCTTCTCCGTAGCAGAGTTGCCAAATTAGCGATTTTGTGCTAATTCATTGCCTTTTTACAGTATTCTATTTTAGCTACTTTCTTTAGAGAAATTCCATATGACTTTAGTTACTTTCTAGCTACTTTTGCAAGCCTATCTAGCGACATTTGAAAAATTGAGTTGGCAACCCTGCTCCGCAGTCGGAGTGTGGGAGCTGGCAACAACAAAAGCGGAGTGCTGGTGCGTGGGAGGGACTGCCGTGGGTTGCGGATCATGCCGCATTGCGGCAAAACACGGCAGCTTGACAGCACCTTCCCACTGCTGATGCGGTAGCTCACGCATGTCAACGGAGGGTGCAGCATGAACATGCGTCTGGCAGGGTCGACTGCGCATCGGTGGTGGAGCTCTCACAGGTGGAGTGTGGGAGCAGGCAGCCGCAGTATCTGCTGAGCGCACAACCGTGGCAGGTTGTAGGTTAACAGGTGCAGTGTCAACCTTCTCAGCACGATACTCCTGCATGAAGGAAGCAAGCTGAGACTGCATATCTGCAGCATAGACCACTAGGGTCTATAAAAGACGGCAACAAACGGAGCTACTGTCCGTTGTGACTGAGGGTCTAAAACAGCTGGTGCGGCAACAGACGGAGTTACTGCCTGTTGCGGAACCACCTTGCCTCTCTCGGAAGGTGTGCAGTCGTCGGATGACTGCAGCGAGTCCGAACTGACCCAGTGGCTACACCTAGGCCGTTGGACTTGCGCGGAAGGGACCGACTTGCATTTAAAAAGCAGCAAGATTGGTCCATGGTTTCTGCGAGAAACCTCTTCCGCAGACGAGGAATAAATGGGCTCTCTCGTCTTTGTGTGGGTGGGGTGATCACGTCGGCAACGTGTGTAGATACACCCGAAACCACGGAGGGAAACGTCTGTTCGTCGATCAAGGCCTGTGGAACCCATAAGTCCTTCGACATTACTTCTCCCCTGGGCTTGGGAGCTTGTAAGAGGTATCGGACTGGGTGAACAACTGGCACGAACAGACGAACCCTCGAACGCAACACTGTAACACTTTGCGTATATCACTTTATCACTTTTGATTTTCTGTTTGCACTTATTTCACTGAAATCGAAACTTTAACTGATTTCCACCTGAAACACGCAATCCTATCCTTCATTAAAAGGTAGTAATTGCGAAAACAGTTTACAATGCAACAGAAAAGCATAATTAAAGATAAAGAATTCAGTGGCTGGAAAAGAGACTAAACACTAGATCAATTAAACTACGTTTAAAATCTCTCACCGCATAAAGCCTGGGAACAAGAATAAAACTCTAGAAACGTTTTACCTTCTTCCCCTACAGCGACAAGGGAGAAGAGTAAAAAACGAGAACAACGTTACCCGCTTGAACGAAACGTTTATTCTCCTCTCTCTCCCTCCGTCTCTATCCTTCTCTCTCTTCTCTCTTGACTTAGAACCAAAGAGAAGAGCCCAATTATATATCGTTAAAACATATTATTTGCTAAAGGAAAAAACTGAAAGGTTTCCCAAATAAAAAGTTCCTTTATTTAGAATTTAAACCATTTAGGCTAAGAAAGAATGAACGAAACGCTAGAATCGGTTTACTCTTACTGCAACGTGAAACCGTGAAATACTCTCTCTCTATCGTAACGATAGAGCGCATGTTGAACGTTCTGAACGTCAACCACTGCGGAGACAAAACTAAACGTTAGTTCATCTTTGAAAACAGTACGAGACTATCAAAGAAATTCTTTCAACAACATAAAATTAAAAAGGGGTATAAATTCTTAAAAGGTAAAAACGATATGACGGGCTCAAAGTTAATTAACTTCGGTTCCAAGTAAGGACCGCCTACTATTAGGAAAGGTCGCATATAAACAAACATAAAAATTAATTTTTATAAGTTTATAATAAATGGAAAGTTAATCGAAGAGGCCTTAAAGGCGGAGAGATATAAAATAAATAGATCTATAACTTGTTAAGCAAAATTACCAAAAACCTAAACACACTTCCGTCTAAGGGAAGGGTCGGCCATTTAAAAGTGAAAGAGAGTCCATACTCTCTTCGAGTCCATACTCTCTTCGTCACCAAAATCAAATCTATCCAAAACGAGTTCAAGTTTTGAAATGAAGATAAAACCCCTGCATAGCGAAAGCTCAAAACTGGAATAGTGTACTTCACCAAAACGTTGTGAAAACAAAACCAGTTAGGGACGGCGTATTCAGTAGGTCTTGCCTGTGGCACGACAGAGGGAAAATTGGTTCGTTGTTGACATCGAGTACTTGAGTACCTACTTGACAGATGGCGCTGTTGATATACACCCCCACCTGTATAGCGATCGCTGGCGTATTCCTCCCGAAGACTTTTTCTGTCGGGCAGCAGGGATGCAGCTATATGATCATCGGGTAAGTTTGATATTGAAAATTGAGGAGCTCTCTCAGTAAAGTTCTTAATTTTTCTTTTGTATGGATGTATCTACAGCAGCTTCTCCTTGTGAAAGCTCAACAACATTTATATACCTTGACTGGTTCTTCTAAAAAATAACTACAAAACCACTACATTATACTGTAAGCAGCTTTTCTAGGAGAAGGACACTCCGAAATCAAACCATTGTTCTCTAGTCTAGGGTAGTGCCATAGCCTCTGTACCATGGTCTTCCATTGTCTTGGATTAGAGTTCTCTTGCTTGAGGGTACAGTTAGGCACACTATTCTATCTTATTTCTCTTCCTCTTGTTTTGTTAAAGATTTTATAGTTTACATAGGAAATATTTATTTTAAGGTTGTTACTGTTCATAAAATATTCAATTTTTCCTTGTTTCCTTTCCTTACTGGGCTATTTTCCCTGTTGGAGCCCCTGGGCTTATAGCATCCTGCTTTTCCAACTAGGGTTGTAGCTTAGCAAGTAATAATAATAATAATAATAATAATAATAATAATAATAATAATAATAATAATAATAATAATGTTAAATTGCGTGAACATTAAATGACATTACCTTGGAATCCAGTGGTCATCTGAACTTTGAAGAGCTAGGGAGTCTACTGTTAATCCAAATGCAAATGTCTGTCCCATAATACTTTGGTTGTCTTCGTACCTCAAATGTACATCCCGGATCTTTAACTAATCAAAAACAGAAAAGAATAGTAATTACAAAAAAATAATTTCTAATAGTAATTTGTATTTTCCCTAGCCATACAAACCTTTCATCCTTTAAAATGAGGAACAGGTCTTCCGCGGAGCTGCAATGACCGCTGAATTCTTTAACGAGGTAGTTAACGATGTGGTGAGTGCCAACGAGTAGTTCCACCCTTCCACCTATCGGAAGTTCTTCACTTTTGACCTTGACTCTTCCTTTTCTTCTTGTTATCAGAAGCAGCACCACAATCAGAGTCAGAAATTGAAGAGGATGATGAGGGAGAGGAGTTAGAGGAGGAAAAAGAATGTGCCCGTTTCCTCTTCTTTCCAACCCTCACACCTCAGGCTCTGTGAGCAGAGTCGAGATCTGAGCAACCAATGATGACAATGCTTTCCCGAGGGGAGAAACCACATGGGTTGCTTCTACAGGAATAAAAAAACTAGGGCCCACTGTCAGCACACTTACAGAGGCCCACTACACAGACACAAGAGGGGTTGCAGGGATAAGTTTGTTACAGGCCTCACACCCTAGGCATAAGGGTCGGGATGTCAGGAAAAAGGGAAGAGTGACCATGTCATGGGTGAGCCACGGGGTAACACCCAGCCTCAGGGCAACAGGTACTTTCAGCCGCAGAGCCAACTTACGCCTAACCTTAGGAATGACTGGTAATGAGGACATTGAGGGAAAGGTAGCCTTTGCTACCAACTCCTTCCTTAGGTCAAACTCATCAGCGGTGGCCTGCACATCAACAGTAGAAGAGTTTCCAACTTCCAATGGGGTGCAGCAAGTACTGGAGGAACCCCACATGCCACCAGAACCTGAAAAGCCCACAGACGTAATTCCTTGCTCCTGACACTTACTCCCTAGGGACCGAGCCATGGGAGCCCTACACTCAGCACATGTAGATGATTGTGAACAATCATGACCCCTACGAGACGTGGTATCCATGGATCTACAACCGGTTCAGCCATAAACCAGTTGCAACATCCACCCCTTCCCTGGCAAGTACAAATTCTTATTTCACATCCACAGTCACAGAGATGAAAAAATTTGGTAAGGGCACAACAGCATATCCGTAGTCGTTGCGGCCGAAAACAAAAGTGAAGAGCTTTCAACAGGTGGAGGGTCAAGTAGCACGCTCACCACCTGTCGTTAACTACCTCATTAATGAATTCAACATGCTGAAGACATGTTTCCTATGCGCATGTAAATATTGTTTACAAATATGATGTGAAAAGGTTATTTTTTCAGTTTTCAATTCTTATTCTGTAAGGAGATACTGAGCAAAATTCAGGCATAGTGCTTCCTAGATTTTGCTGCTTAACTACTTTGATTATGATGGTGAGAATATTGAAAATAGAAATAAACTTAGTTCCCCAAAACAGCTATTAACTTCTGATGCATGTAGATCTGTAAATTGAGACTATGAGCAAACTGACACAAACAAATTTCACGTGAGAGACGTGAGAAGTCCTTCTTCTTATTTATATTTAAGTAAATTAAAAATAATCTAAGATTTCTTCTAGGTGTAAAACACAAGTAATATGTAATGATGATATTTTGATTATAAAATAAATTTTTGAATATACTTACCCGGTGAATATATAATAGCTGACGTCTCCCGCGGCTCGACAGAAAAACACAAAAACTCGCGAGCGATCGCTATGAAGGTTGCGGGTGTGCCCACCAGCGCCAACTATCGGCCAGATACCGCATATACATGTAAACAGCTCCAGTTCTTCTCATCCCGCTGGGTCTCTATCGGGGAGGAAGGGGGGCCTTTAATTTATATATTCACCGGGTAAGTATATTCAAAAATTTATTTTATAATCAAAATATCATTTTTAAATATTTAACTTAGCCGGTGAATATATAATAGCTGATTCACACCCATGGTGGTGGGTAGAGACCAGAATTAATAAAGTTTACAGCGTATATGCTTAGAGTTTTTGACAGTTATATCATAACAAAACCCAAATATATATAGGTACCTGGTAAGGAAGTTGACTTAGACGATTACTCTGCCTTGTTAGTCTGTCTTCCTCACGAAGCCCAGCCATCCTCTTAGGATGCTGAAAGACTCCCAGGAGCTGAAGTATCAAGGGCTGCAACCCATACAACAGGACCTCATCAAACCCCTAATCTGGGCGCTCTCAAGAAATGACATTTGACCACCCGCCAAATCAACCAGGATGCGAAAGGCTTTTTAGCCTTCCGTACAACCCAAAAACAAGATTAAAAACATTTCAAGAGACAGATTAAAAGGATATTGGAATTAAGGGAATGTAGTGGTAGAACCCTCACCCACTACTGCACTCGCTGCAACGAATGGACCCAGTGTGTAGCAGTCCTCGTAAAGAGTCTGGACCTCTTTTAAGTAAAATGACGCGAATACCGACTTGCTTCTCCAAAAGGTCGCGTCCATAATACTTTGCAGAGATCTATTTTGCTTAAAGGCCACGGAAGTTGCTATAGCTCTTACTTCGTGCGTCTTAAGCAAGCATCGGTCTTTTTCATTCAAGTGAGAACGAGCCTCTCGGATTAAAAATCTGATAAAATATGACAAAGCATTCTTTGACATAGGTAATGATGGTTTCTTAACTGAGCACCATAAGGCCTCAGATCCACCTCGTAAGGACTTAGTACGAGCTAAGTAGAACTTAAGAGCTCTAACTGGACACAGCACTCTTTCAAGTTTGTTGCCTACGATCTCTGACAGGCAAGGTATATCAAAAGACTTAGGCCAAGGACGAGAAGGCAGTTCATTTTTGGCCAGGAAACCAAGTTGAAGTGAACATGTGGCTTTCTCTGTAGAAAAGCCGATGTTCTTACTGAAGGCATGAATTTCACTGACCCTTTTAGCCGAAGCCAAGCACACTAGGAAAAGCGTCTTGAGGGTGAGATCCTTCAGGGAGGCTGAATGTAAAGGCTCAAACCTGTCTGACATCAGGAACCTTAGGACCACGTCTAAGTTCCATCCAGGAGTTGCCATACGACGTTCCTTAGAGGTCTCGAAAGACTTAAGGAGATCTTGGAGATCTTTATTGTTGGAAAGATCTAAGCCTCTATGTCGAAAGACCGAAGCCAACATGCTCCTGTAGCCCTTAATAGTGGGAGCTGAGAGGGAGCGAACATTTCTCAGATGTAAAAGAAAATCTGCGATTTGGGCTACAGAGGTACTGGAAGAGGACACAGATGCTGAATTGCACCAGTCTCGAAAGACTTCCCACTTCGACTGGTATACTCTGATGGTAGAAGCTCTCCTAGCTCTCGCAATCGCACTGGCTGCCTCCTTCGAAAAGCCTCGAGCTCTTGAGAGTCTTTCGATAGTCTGAAGGCAGTCAGACAAAGCGCGGGGAGGCTTTGATGAACATTCTTTACGTGGGGCTGACATAAGAGATCTACCCTTAGAGGAAGCCTTCTTGGAATGTCTACCAGCCATTGAAGTACCTCGGTGAACCACTCTCTCGCGGGCCAGAGGGGAGCAACCAACGTCAACCTTGTCCCTTCGTGAGAGGCGAACTTCTGCAGTACCTTGTTGACTATCTTGAATGGTGGGAATGCATATAAGTCCAGATGAGACCAATCCAGTAGAAACGCGTCTATGTGGATCGCCTCTGGATCTGGGACTGGTGAGCAATAGATCGGTAACCTTTTGGTCAACGAGGTGGCAAAGAGGTCTATGGTGGGTTGACCCCAAGTCGCCCAAAGACTCTTGCACACGTCCTTGTGGAGGGTCCATTCCGTGGGTATCACCTGACCCCTCCGACTGAGACAGTCTGCCAAGACGTTCAAGTCCCCCTGGATGAATCTCGTCAACAGGGAGATGCCTCGATTTCTTGACCATATGAGAAGGTCCCTTGCGATCTCGTACAGCGTGTGGGAGTGTGTGCCTCCTTGCTTGGAGATGTACGCCAAAGCTGTGGTGTTGTCTGAGTTGACCTCTACCACTTTGTTTCGAAGAATGCTTTCGAATTTCATCAAGGCTAAGTGGACTGCTAATAGCTCCTTGCCGTTGATGTGCATGCTCTTCTGAGTTGAGGTCCACAGACCCGAGCATTCCCGACCATCCAGGGTCGCACCCCAACCCAAATCCGACGCGTCTGAGAACAACACGTGGTTTGGGTTCTTGACTGCTAGGGATAGTCCCTCTCTCAGACTGATATTGCTGTCCCACCAGCTCAGGCATGCCTTTACTGGTTCGGAGACTGGGATTGATACCGTCTCTAAAGTCTTGCCCTTGTTCCAGTGAGAGGCTAGATGGAACTGGAGAGGCCGAAGGTGGTCTCCCTAGCGAGACAAACTGCTCCAGGGATGAGAGAGTCCCTACGAGACTCATCCAACTCCTGACTGAACAACGTTCTCTTTTCAGCATTAGTTGGACTTTGAGCAGGGCTTGTTCTATTCGGGTGGCAGACGGAAAAGCCCGAAAAACTGGACTGCGAATCTCCATCCCCAAATATAGAATAGTCTGGGATGGGATCAGTTGGGACTTTTCTAAGTTGACCAAAAGTCCCAACTCCTTGGCCAGACCCAACGTCCAATGTAGATCCTGCAGACAGCGATGACTGGACGATGCTCTGAGAAGCCAGTCGTCCAAGTACAGGGAGGCTCGGATTCCCGATAGATGGAGGAATTTTGCCACATTCCTCATGAGCCTCGTAAACACGAGAGGAGCAGGACTGAGGCCAAAGCACAGGGCTCGAAACTGGTACACCACATTCCTGTAAACAAACCTCAGAAACGGTTGGGAATCCGGGTGTATAGGAATGTGGAAGTACGCATCTCGTAGGTCGAGAGAGACCATCCAGTCTCCCTCTCTGACCGCTGCTAAGACGGACTTCGTGGTCTCCATCGTGAATTTTGTTTTTGTAACAAAAACGTTGAGCGCACTGACGTCTAGCACCGGCCTCCAACCTCCTGTATGCTTTGGGACTAGGAAGAGACGGTTGTAAAACCCCGGTGATTGAAGGTCCGAGACTTTCACCACCGCTCCCTTCTCTAGCAACAGAGACACTTCTTGATTTAGGGCTTGTCTCTTTGACTCCTCTCGGTACCTGGGAGAGAGGTCTATGGGAGTTGTTACTAGAGGAGGTTTGCGTACAAACGGTATTTTGTACCCCTCTCTGAGCAACAGAACAGACTCTTGGTCTGCACCCCTCTTCTCCCAGGCCTGCCAGAAGCTCTTCAATCTGGCACCTACCGCTGTCTGAGGCTGTGGGCAGTCAGACTCTGCCACGGGAGGACTTGGCTCCTCTCTTCTTACCTCTCTTTCCCTCGGCACGAGAGCCTCCCCTGCTGGGAGCTCTGCCACGAAAGGGCGGGATAAATCTAGACGCAGGAGTCTCGATCCTGGGTCTCACAGCAAAAGATGAAGAAGGAGCCCCTTTGCGAGCAGAGGACGCCATCAGGTCATGGGTGTCCTTCTGCACAAGCGAAGCAGCTATATCCTTAACCAGCTGTTGTGGAAACAAGGCCGCTGATAAGGGAGCAAAAAGCAGTTCCGATCTCTGACAGGGAGTAACTCCTGCCGAAAGGAAAGAGCAAAGGGTTTCTCTCTTCTTTAAGACTCCCGACGTAAAGGTGGAGGCGAGCTCATTGGAGCCATCGCGGATGGCTTTGTCCATACAGGACATGATAAGTAAGGAAACATCTTGGTCGGCAGACGAGATCTTCCTACTTAAAGCTCCTAATGACCAGTCAAGAAAGTTAAACACTTCAAAGGCCCTGTATACGCCTTTAAGTAGATGGTCAAGGTCCGAGGAGGACCAACAAATCTTCGAGCGTCTCATGGCCAGGCGACGGGGAGAGTCTACGAGGCTTGAGAAGTCACCCTGGGCAGAGGCAGGGACTCCCAAGCCGAGAACTTCTCCCGTGTCATACCAGACGCTCGATCTAGAAGCAAGCTTAGAAGGTGGGAAGGCAAAGGCCGTCTTCCCCAAACTCCTCCTGGTATCCAACCAGTCGCCTAGAAGACGTAAAGCCCTCTTAGAAGAGCGAGAAAGCACTAGCTTAGTAAAGGCTGGCTTGGTAGCAGCTAAGCCTAGAGCAAACTCAGACGGAGGCGAACGAGGAGCAACAGCAACAAAGTGATCTGGAAAAAGATCCTTGAAAATCATCATGATCTTCTTAAAATCCATCGAAGGAGGAACAGCCTTAGGTTCATCTACATCTGAAGGATTATCATCAGGATGAGGATCAGCAACGTCCTCATCTGAAGGAGCTTCGTCCGACAACTGATGAGTCTCAAGCAAGGGAGAGACCTGCCTTGGTGGCAATGCTTGACAAGCAGAGTCCACACGCACACGAGCATCAGTAGCAGTCCAGGACGCTACGTCATGTAACTGCTTAACAGACTGACTAGCAACAACAACAGGAGCGGGAGGACGCTCGACGTCAACTCGAGACTGCCTTGACTGCCTAGACTGAGCAGTCAAAACAACTCTTGACTGCGGTGCTTGACGCTCAACGTCAAAACAAGTCAACTTCGCTGGTTGGCGAACGTCCTGAACGTCAACACGAGCATGCGGCAGCGGCTGAACGTCCACAAGCGGCTGAAAGTCAACACGGGACTGCATCGAGTGAGGCTCTACAAAACGTGACTGACGTGACTTTGTAACGTCAACGTCAACAGGACGAGCAAAGGCTCGTTTGGGCGGCTGACGGCCAGGATCTCGATCAGCTAAGCGGCGAGGATCATCGTGAACCTGCTCAGCAGAATAGTCCTCCATAAGAGAGGCAAGCTTATTCTGCATGTCTTGCAGTACAACCCATTTAGGATCAACGGGAATGGGTGCGGTAAGAGACGAGGGTAACGTCTGTGACTGCAAAACATTGCCTACACTAAGACTCTCGGAGCCTGTGTTACGCTTCTGTTTAGGCGGCGAGCAGTCTTCCGATGACTGCACAGGGTCAGAGCTGCCCCAATGGCTACAACCAGGACGCTGGACCTGTCCTGAAGGGACTGACTTTCGCTTTAAGGGTCTCGAAACCTTGCTCCACGGTTTCTTACGCGATAAGCCTTCGGATGACGAGGAGAAAACCATCTCGCTCGTCTTATGGTAGGGGCGGTCTTGACGAGACACGCCTGAAACCATAGAGGGAACGTCTGTTCGTTGGTTAAAGCCTCTCGAACCCATAAGTTCTACGACATTACTTCTCCCTGGGGCATGGGAGCTTGCAAGAGGTCTCGGACTAGGCGAACGACAGGCACGAACAGACGAACCCTCTGTCGCAACACTGATAACACTTTGCGCACTAATCACTTTCTCCCCACGATTTTCTAATGTGTCACTCTGACACTTTAACTCTTTTACATCCGCCATGAGTTGATTACGGTCCGTAGCTAACGACTCAACTCTCTCGCCCAAAGCTTGAATGGCACGTAACATATCCCGCATTGATGGTTCCTGAGTGCTAGTAGAGGGTTCAGGCACAACTACTACTGGGGAAGGATTAGGTTCAGGGGCATGGGAGGAGGAAAATTCTAACGATCTAGAGGAACTTCTCCTCACCCTATCTCTCTCTAGCTTACGAGAATACTTGTCAAACTCAAGCCAATCGAATTCCGAAAGGCCCACGCACTCTCACACCGATCTCCTAATTGACAGGTTTTACCCCGACAATTAGAACACACAGTATGTGGGTCGAGAGAGGCCTTTGGAAGACGCTTATTACAATCCCTAGCATTACATTTACGAAATCTAGGAATTGGAGAAGGGTCAGCCATTTTGAAAAGTCAAAGAAAGTCCAAAAACAATCCAAAGTCATCAACAATTAAATCTATCCAAAAAAGAGTTCAAGAGTTTAAGTTGAAGATAAAACACCTGCACTGCGAAAGCTCAAACCAAAAAGAAGTACTTCACCAAGACTGTTGAAAAACTCCAGGTTAACAGCGAGTAATGGAATCAACTTGTCGATCAGACCGACAGAGAAGAACTGGAGCTGTTTACATGTATATGCGGTATCTGGCCGATAGTTGGCGCTGGTGGGCACACCCGCAACCTTCATAGCGATCGCTCGCGAGTTTTTGTGTTTTTCTGTCGAGCCGCCGGAGACGTCAGCTATTATATATTCACCGGCTAAGTTAAATATTTAAAATTTGTGTACTCTAAGGGTATAATCATCATAAATCTTATTATGAATATGAAATATAGATTTCTCGGAGTTATCTTTCTTGGTATCCATTTTTAATCTATCAATCAAACCTCGACTTACCATATGTGCACTATCCACTACATTATTTTGATTGTACATTCTTATAAAAATTCTTTATATAAATTCAAATTAACACCCAATTACTAGCATGCAACAGCAACCATGACAAGCTTACCTGAATATTCTCAATAATGTTTGTCATAAATGATGTACCATAGCTTAACCATGAAAAATATGAACTTGCATAATGTGATGCTTCACCTAAGGCTTCTTGATCAGCTCTCCATGCAGCCTCTAACCCATCTAACTGAGCTAGCTTTCTTCCTTGAGCTGCAGCTTCTTCTGCATCTTCATCATGCTGAAAAAATAATTGCAAGGATTCCAATAAAAAGATAAAAGTTTTGATAAATTTTGAATACAGGTACTGTGCTATAAACTGACTATAAGATCTGTCTTTAGGTATTTTCTGAGGAATTTCATATTAATATTACATGACACATAGAAATTACCCGGTTCCAGAAAACATCAAGCTGATAATACTGTACACCAAATAGCCAAAAATATGAGAAAAAAGCTCTCTACCTCCCAATTTCTTTACTTCCTCAAAACAATGTACGGTACTCACATAAGGTGAAATTTAATATAAACCTCTAATTCATTTCTTATTGAGAATCATTAATCTGTATTCATACATGATGAGAGGTGTTATAATTTCTTTCGCAAATAACACTATAAGCCTTTAAAAATTATTGTATATGTGTACAGTATTTACAAACATGTGGAATGCATTGAGTGTATTGCCTTTATTTCTAATGAGAAAGTGTTTTGGTTTACAAGCATTTTAGGTTCAAAACTTGCTCTTGGAATATACTGAACTCGTATACAGAGGTACTAATGTATATCAAGACCTTATTAAGAATATCGAATTCTATAAAGAAAAATGTTATTTTTATTAATAAAATAAATTTTTGAATATACTTACCCGGTGATTATATAAGCTGCAACTCTGTTGCTCGACAGAAAACTCTACGTTCAAAATACGCCAGCGATCGCTATGCCGGTAGGGGGTGTACATCAACAGCGCCATCTGTCTAGCAGGTACTCAGTACTCAATGTAAACACAGAACCAATTTTCTCCTCGGTCCACTGGGTCTCTATTGGGGAGGAAGGGAGGGTCCTTTAATATATAATCACTGGGTAAGTATATTCAAAAATTTATTTTATTAATAAAAATAACATTTTTCAATATTAAACTTAGCCGGTGATTATATAAGCTGATTCACACCCAGGGGGGTGGGTAGAGACCAGCATTACTTGTTTACATTATTATGAGCTAAGTATTTTGTATTTCATTTTAGCAGTTATTCAAAATAACAAACATAAAATAAATAAGTACCTGGTAAGGAAGTCGACTTCAACAATTACTCTGCCTTTTTAAGTACGTCTTCCTTACGGAGCCTCGCGATCCTCTTAGGATGCTGAGCGACCCCTAGGATCTGAAGTATCAAGGGTTGCAACCCATACAACAGGACCTCATCAAAACCTCTAATCTAGGCGCTTCTCAAGAAATGACTTTGACCACCCGCCAAATCAAGTAGGATGCGAAAGGCTTCTTAGCCTTCCGGACAACCCAAAAACAATAATAAAACATTTCAAGAGAAAGATTAAAAAGGTTATGGAATTAGGGAATTGTAGTGGTTGAGCCCTCACCCACTACTGCACTCGTTGCTACGAATGGTCCCAGAGTGTAGCAGTTCTCGTAAAGAGACTGGACATTCTTAAGATAAAAAGACGCGAACACTGACTTGCTTTTCCAATAGGTTGCGTCGATTATACTTGCAGAGATCTATTTTGTTTAAAGGCCACGGAAGTTGCGACAGCTCTAACTTCGTGTGTCCTTACCTTCAGCAAAGCTTGGTCTTCCTCATTCAGATGGGAATGAGCTTCTCGTATTAACAGTCTGATAAAATAGGATAAAGCATTCTTTGACATAGGCAAAGATGGTTTCTTAACTGAACACCATAAAGCTTCAGACGGGCCTCGTAAAGGTTTTTAAAAAAGAACTTAAGAGCTCTTACAGGACATAAGACTCTTTCTAGTTCATTTCCAACCATACGATAAGTTTGGAATATCGAACGATATTGGCCAAGGCCGAGAAGGCAGCTCGTGTTTGCCTAGAAAACTAAGTTGTAGAACATGTAGCCGTTTCGGATGAGAATCCGATGTTCTTGCTGAAGGCATGAATCTCACTGACTCTTTTAGCTGTGGCTAAGCATACCAGGAAAAGAGTCTTTAAGGTGAGATCTTTCAGGGAGGCTGATTGTAGCGGTTCGAACCTGTCTGACATAAGGAATCTTAGTACCACGTCTAAATTCCAACCAGGTGTAACCAAACGACGCTCCTTCGTGGTCTCAAAAGACTTAAGGAGGTCCTGTAGATCTTTATTGTTGGAAAGATCTAAGCCTCTGTGACGGAAGACTGATGCCAACATGCTTCTGTAACCCTTGATAGTGGGAGCTGAAAGAGATCGTTCTTTCCTCAGATATAAGAGGAAGTCAGCTATTTGAGTTACTGGTCGAGGATACGGATACTGACTTGCACCAGTTTCGGAAGATTTCCCACTTCGATTGGTAGACTCTAAGGGTGGATGTTCTCCTTGCTCTAGCAATCGCTCTGGTTGCCTCCTTCGAAAAGCCTCTAGCTCTCGAGAGTCTTTCGATAGTCTGAAGGCAGTCAGACGAAGAGCGTGGAGGCCTTGGTGTACCTTCTTTACGCGTGGCTGACGTAGAAGGTCCACCCTTAGGGGAAGTGTTCTGGGAACGTCTACTAGCCATCGAAGTACCTCGGTGAACCATTCTCTCACGGGCCAGAGGGAAGCAACTAGCGTCAACCTTGTCCCTTCGTGAGAGGCGAACTTCTGCAGTACCTTGTTGACAATCTTGAACGGAGGGAATGCATATAGATCTAGATGTGACCAATCTAGTAGAAAGGCATCTATATGAACTGCTGCTGGGTCCGGGATTGGTGAGCAAAATATTGGGAGCCTCTTGGTCATCGAGGTTGCGAAGAGATCTATGGTTGGCTGGCCCCAGGTGGCCCAAAGTCTCTTGCATACATCCTTGTGGAGGGTCCATTCTGTTGGAATTATTTGTCCCTTCCGACTGAGACAATCTGCCATGACATTCAAGTTGCCTTGGATGAACCTCGTTACTAGTGATATGTCTAGACCTTTTGACCAGGTGAGGAGGTCCCTTGCGATCTCGTACAATGTCAGAGAGTAGGTCCCTCCTTGCTTGGAGATGTACGCCAAAGCCGTGGTGTTGTCCGAGTTCACCTCCACCACTTTGCCTTGAAGGAGAGACCTGAAGCTTTTCCAGGTCAGACTTACTGCCAGTAGCTCCTTGCAGTTGAAATGCATTGTCCTTTGACTCGAGTTCCATAATCCCGAGCATTCCCGACCGTCTAATGTCGCACCCCATCCTACGTCCGATGCGTCCGAGAAGAAAACGTGGTTGGGAGTCTGAGCAGTCAGGGGAAGACCCTCTCTAAGGTTGATATAGTCCTTTCACCAAGTCAGACAAGACTTTATCTTTCCGGAAACTGGGATCGAGACCGCTTCTAGCGTCTTGTCCTTTTTCCAGTGAAAAGCTAGATGGTATAGAAGAGGACGGAGGTGTAGTCTTCCTAGTGACACAAATTGATCCACGGATGACAGTGTCCCTACCAGACTCATCCACAGCCTGACTGGGCAGCGTTCCTTCTTCAGCATCTTCTGGATGGATAGCAGGGCTGGGGGCTGATCGTCTTGTTCAGCAACGTCCTCATCAGAGGGGTTCCTCATCCGAAACTGATGAGGAAACGGCAACGGAGTGGGCAACGTCTGACTCGCTGAATCCGGTCGCACTGGTGGATGCGTGACGGAGCCGGACGCAATATCATGGAACTGCTGCACAGTCTGTGAACTGTCAACAACCATGGGTGCGCGAGGAAGTACAGCGTCAACCCGAAACTGTCTAGACTGTCTGGGTTGTGCAGTCAACACCCTACCGGGTTGCTGAGGTTGACGCACTGCGTCACAACAAGTCACCTCTGCTGGTTGTTGAACGTCCTGAACGTCAACAACCACCTCCGAGCGTCGCTTAACGTCAACGTGCGACTGGCAACCCACACTGGGTCGCATCGGTGGAGGAACCACCTCAACTGGCAGACGCGAGTAGGTTACCTCAGCGTCAACAGGGCGCACAACCGACCGGTTGGAAGGTTGTTGGCCAGAAGGAGGAACCACCTCAACTGGCAGACGCGAGTAGGTTACCTCAGCGTCAACAGGGCGCACAACCAACCGGTTGGAAGGTTGTTGGCCAGAAGGTTCTTCTCCGCATTTAAGTCCTCTATCAAGGACGCAAGCTTGGACTGCATGTCTTGCAGCAAAGCCCATTTAGGGTCTACGGGAGCAGGTGTGGCAACAGACGGGGTTAGCGACTGAGGCGGAACCATTTACCATACGTGAAAGCCTTGTTATGTGTGACATAATAGTACAGCAAAACTTCAAAGGCTCGACAAAAGTTGAGAAGTTGACCTGTAAACAACTTGGAGCGTCTCCTGGCTAGGCGCCAGGGCGAGTCTACCAGAATTGAGAAGTCTATCTGGGCAGAGGCATGAACTCCCAAGCCGAGAACTTCTCTCGTGTCCTATCAGACTCTCGCTCTATAAGCCAGTTTAAAAGAAGGGAAAACAAAGGCTGTATCCCTAAAACTCCTCCTGGTGCAAAAACCAGTCGCCTAGCCAACGTAACGCTCTCTAGGAGAACGAGAGAGCACTAGCTTAAAAACAACGGCTTCGAAGTAGCTAGGCCTAGTGTAAGTTCTGACGTTTAGGCGAACGAGGAGCAGCAGTTACAAGATCCGGACGAAGATCCTTAAAAAATCATCATGATTTAATTAAAGTCCATAGGAGGCTAAGCAGCTTAAGGCTCCTCTCCAAATGACAGAGTCCTCAAGGGAATATCAGTAGGAGGGAGAACAGCACTTTCTCATCTACAGGAACCTTGTCCGATAAAAGCTAGGTAACCTCAGTGAGTCTCTCACTGGTGCATTAGTAGCAGACCAGAAGGCAACGTCATGTAACTGCTTGACAGTCTGTGAACTGTCAACAACTGAACTGTCAACCACAACAGGTGCGTGAGGACATACAGTGTTCACTCGAGACTGCTTTGACTGTCTATACTGAGCAGTCAAAACAACTCTAGAATGCGGAGGTTGACGCGCCGCGTCAAAACAAAACAACTTAGACTGTTGTTGTACCTCGCGAACGTCAACGGAAGGTTCCGTGCGTTACTGAACGTCAACATGCGGCTGGCAGGGTACACTGGAACGCATGGGTGGCGGGACTCTCTCAACTGGAGTGCAGCAGAAGGTCGCCTCAGCGTCCACAGGACGCACAACCGTGGTTGGTTGTAGGCTAGAGGTTGGTGCAGTGTCAACCTTCTCCGCACGAAAGTCCCGCATCAATGACGTTAACTGAGACTGCATGGTCTGCAGCAAAGACCACTTAGGGTCTACAGGAGCAGGTGCGGCAACAGACGGTGTGACTGCCTGATGCGGTACCGCTTTGCCTCTCTTAGGAGGTGAACAGTCGTCGGAAGACTGCAGCGAGTCCGAACTGACCCAGTGGCTACAACTGGGCCGTTGGACTTGCGCGGAAGGGACAGACTTGCGCTTAATAAGCTGCGAGACCTTGGTCCATGGTTTCTTACGAGAAACCTCTTCCGCAGACGAGAAATAAATGGGCTCTCTCGTCTTTGTGTAGGTGGGGCGATCTTGGGTAGATACGCCCGAAACCACGGAGGGAAACGTCTGTTCGTTGATCAAGGCCTGACGAACCCATAAGTCGTTCGACATTACTTCTCCCCTGGGCTTGGGAGCTTGCAAGAGGTCCCGGACTAGGTGAACGACAGGCACGAACAGACGAACCCTCGGACGCAACACTGTAACACTTTGCGCATATCACTTTATCACTTTGATTTTCTGTTTTGCACTTATTTCACTGAAATCGAAACTTTTACTGATTTCTACCTGAAACACGCAATTCTACCCTCATTAAAAGGTAGTAATTGCTTAATACTAGCAAAAAACAGAAAACATATATAAAGATAAAAAATTCAGTGGCTGGGAAAGAGACTAAACACTAGTTCAAATAAACTACGTTTACAATCTCTCACCGCACATAGCCTGGGGACAAGAATAAAACCCTAGAAACATTTTACCTTCTTCCCCGTACAGCGACTAGGGACGTGAGTAACACGAGAACAACGTTACCCGCTTGAACGGAACGTTTTCTCTCCTCTCTCTCCCTCCGTCTCTATCTCTCTCTCTCTTTCTCTCTTGATTTCGCACCTAAGAGAAGAGCCCAATTATATATCGTCAAAAAAAAACATGTTATTTGACTAAAGGAAAAAAAACTGAAAGGTTTTCCAATAAAAAGTTCCTTTAATTTAGAATTTAAAACATTAAAGCTAAGAAAGAATGAACAAAACGTCAGAATCGATTTACTCTTACTGCAAAGTGAAACCGTGATACACTCTCTCTCTATCGTAACGATAGAGCGCATGTTGAACGTCCTGAACGTCAACAACTGCGTAGTCTAAAAAACTAAACGTTAGTTCATCTTTGAAAACAGTACGAAGACTATCAAAGAAATTCTTTCATAAAACATTAAATTTAAAAAGTTTTAAATTCTTTAAAGGCTAAATACGATATAATGGGCTCAACGTTGATTAACTTCGGTTCCAAGTTAGGACCGCCTACTATCAGGAAAGGTCGCATATAAACAAAACATAAAAATTATCTTTATATGTTTATAATAAATGGAAAGTTAATCGAAGAGGCCTAATAAAGGCGGAGAGATATAAAATATATAGATCTATAACGTGTTAAGCAAAATTACTAAAAACCTAAACACACTTCCGTCTAAGGGAAGGGTCGGCCATTTAAAAGTGAAAGAGAGTCCATACTCTCTTTGTCACCCTAATTAAGTCTATCCAAAACGAGTTCAAGTTTTGAGATGAAGATAAAACACCTGCATAGCGAAAGCTCAAAACTAGAATAGTGTACTTCACCAAATAGTTGTGAAAACAAATCCAGTTAGTAACAGCGTATTAGTAGGTCTTGCCGGTAGCCCGACAGAGAGAAAATTGGTTCTGTGTTTACATTGAGTACTGAGTACCTGCTAGACAGATGGCGCTGTTGATGTACACCCCCTACCTGCATAGCGATCGCTGGCGTATTTTGAACGTAGAGTTTTCTGTCGAGCAACAGAGTTGCAGCTTATATAATCACCGGCTAAGTTTAATATTGAAAATTGTCATATATTTTGTAAAAATCTTAAAATTTTAAATTCTCCATCATAATAAATACAAATGTGTGTTGTCCCCACTCAGGCCACAAATTACAGCGAGTCTAATGCACAGCCAATTATCTGTTAACAGCAAGATAAAGACAAGCTAACAAGTAAAAGTCTAAACCAATTACCAATCAACCCCCAATTTGTGTTAGAGCTAACAACTATTTTGTTTCACATTACAAGTTGTAAATACTATAATGTTGCCAATAACTGCATAATCTCAGTAGACATACCTTTTTTTTTTTAGGGGAACCATTGTTTGGTTTACGCTTTCCATCCAGTTATAAAGACATAACATAGATCAAATACATATTCAGAACTTTTTATTTCTTTTTACTTATAACTAAGAATTACAGGACTTGTTAATCATATAAGCTCATTAAAATAACAAAGGAAGAAAGCAGTTTTCTAACTTACCTCATCAAGCTTAACAGGACCTGCTACGAGGTACAATTGCTCAAACATGATGACCCATGGTTCTGATCTAAGTCTTGAGACTGGGATCTGGAGTTTAACCTTTCCCACAAATCCAGCCTTCACCTCGACAGGCATGTCGAGATGACGAAGGGCATCTTTTCGTAATGGAACATTTTCTAGTTCTACTTCTCCTGTAAATATAGATCATGTAGTTAAAATATCAATAGTCACCTGAACATTTATTAAAATGAATGTACTGTAACCTATTTCTTTTCATAGAAATTGGGATGTTAGGACAGTTCTTTATTTTTAAATTATATATATATATAAATAGGATCTTCAATATGCTTCATCATAATGCATTTTCGAAAAGAATCATTAAAAAAACTAGCATACAATATATACCTATATTTTATTTCTATAAAAAAATTCCCCACAGTAAAATATATCTTTCTTCAAACCTTTTTTATGAAAATAAATAGCAAATATCTATTATTCAAATTTATAAATCTTTTCTTTTCTACAAAAAAAACCTAAATCTTTTTTTACCATAAATTTATTGTTTTCCATATAAACCCATTAATTATAATAGGTCACTTTTACAGCCACAAAAATTGTCACAAGCCCTTCAGTTTCTCTGAAAAAAAATGGGTTTTGACCAAGGAAAAACCAATTTTGAGGATATTCAGCGTGGTCCCTAAGGACTTTCTTGTAAAGGCTAGAACAGGTTATCCAATGCAATATGATTTACTGTTCAAAAGAAACATTGTCTTCCCTTCCCTAAGGCCAGTAAATCAACGTGTGAGGCACAGACTCTATCATAAGGGCTCTATTAATCCCGTCAAAGCATCTCCATTGCTGAATTCTTCCGCTAACTGATGACCCATCACCCACCGAGATCCAATACTAATGCTGAACAAAATGCTTACCCGAGAATTTGTTTATGTATGGCAACCATCTTCTCAACCCAGATGTATGTCAGTTATGTCCCACTTCCTTCCACAAGTTTAGGGAGGCAGGAGGGTATTGGGGACCACACATCCTCTCCCCAAAAGTAGGTTTTTCTTTTGTATGGTCACTAGGAACTAATATTGTATCAGAGAATAAAAAAGTAGCCTTGCACACCATGAGGATCAAGTTGCCTATAACCAAGTTAACACTCAATTCATGCTTACATATTTCAAAGAAAAAGACCAATAGGTCATCCCACTCAGTTTAATGAAGTAAATTTCTAGAGAGGGAGCTACATGACCATCACAGCACCTATGCTCAAAGATCTGGTTCAGGATCCCTCTACTCTATATGATTTCCCACCATAGGTACCACGATCAAGACAAGCACCATTCTCACTGTAGAACCGCTTTGATTTGTTCCTGGTCATTTTGATTTGTTTCAGGTCTTTTAAACAACCTGTACCCAGACAAAATCGTAAAAAAGCTCTCGATATCCTGAAATTTCATATCAGCAAAAAGTACTAATAAAGCAATTTTTCTCACATCATGGGTTTAAGAGATAGAGGGGGGATTGCCCCTGAAGATATGGGAGGTCATGAGAGCTTAGATAGCCCCCAAAGACAGGGACTTGTTGGTCTGGGTATTTTGAAAGACTACCATCTGATAACATAAATCTCAACAAATATTATTGCAAGATAGACAGTCGAATCCTCAAGTAGCACTGCAGTGCCATAGCAGTAGCTGTCACACTAAGCTCACACTTTGCTTGATAGACCAAGAAGAAATAGGTCAACAGGTGAGTTCCATTAATCCTGCCTAACGGAGGAGAGTAGCAAGGGCAAGGATGCTTCTCTTGTTCGTAGCAGAAATGGATGGAGAAGGTGTGCGAAACGTCTCACCTTCACCTGACCTACAGAGTCAGTGTCTGGTCCTATACAAAAATATTCAATTGCATCCAATCCAAAGAGAAAACAATCACATCAGGCTCACAACAGTTCGACCAATGCTAAACTTACCGGATGAAGGATGGGAGCAAACACTCCTTTAAGAAGGAGGAGACCAGCTTCCTACAAACTAACATGTTCCTCATATATCACGACAGGACTGATAAGGGTAGAAGCAATGCTCACCCTTACCTGGACTACAGATTCATGTGACCAAACCCTAAGCGGCTGATATCTGTCCCTCCCTCCTGAAGGAGAAAAGTGGATGCTAGAATTCCCAAGGAACTTTTTGAAAGAAGCCTTCTCCGCAACTACTACCACTTCTTCCTTCTAAGAAGTGGTTGAAGAAGAGAATAGGAGGGGAAAAAGAGAGAGCAAAATCACTCTTCCCTCCTTGCTATCATGAGTTCAAACAGCATTCCCAGGTACTGTATTTATCCTTTGCATGCCTGTGAGATTAAACTCTCCTCAATCACAATCTTCAGATTGTAATAAGAGTGAAGAGTTGTCTCGATTTCATCTTTTAAAGACTCCAAAGAAGTCAATCCAATAGGCCCAAAGCTTGACACTGGTGGATATTTGTGACAACATGAGCGATGAATGAGGCACTCGTAATGACTGAAGGCCTGCATGCAATACAAGTCCCTCGAGTAGTAAAAGCATAAAATCTTCATCTCAGAGAGCTGAGTATGGAACAAAAGTTCAAACTCAATGCAGCCTGAAAAGTACAGCTTGGGCCACGAGAAGTACAAACTCATACTTCGTCCCTCAGGCGACTTGTGAAGAGCTGACAGAAGAGGAATGGGAAAGGCCTAACATGAAATTTTATATTCAGTAAAGGAAAAAGGGCAGGACAAAGAGAGGAGTAATAATTTCAATTAAAACACTGTGCTGTACTTGCTAGTGTTACCATAAAAACACTAATAAAAATAATAAATAATAATAATAAAAATAATGATGCACCATGATTTTTTTAACATTCTTTTTAGGTAAAAATGATATTTTAATTATAAAATAAATTTTTGAATATACTTACCCGGTGAATATATAATGGCTGAGCCTCTGGCGGCTCGACAGAAAAAACACACAAAAACTCGCGAGCGATCGCTATGAAGGTTGCGGGTGTGCCCACTAGCGCCAACTATCGGCCAGATACCGCATATACATGTAAACAGACCCAATTTTTCTCATCCCGCTAGGTCTCTATCGGGGAGGAAGGGGGGGCCTTTAATTTATATATTCACCGGGTAAGTATATTCAAAAATTTATTTTATAATTAAAATATCATTTTTAAATATTTAACTTAGCCGGTGAATATATAATAGCTGATTCACACCCATGGTGGTGGGTAGAGACCAGAGTTAATTAAGTTTACAGCGTATATGCTTAGAGTTTTTGACAGTTATATCATAACAAAACCCAAATATATAAAGGTACCTGGTAAGGAAGTTGACTTAGACGATTACTCTGCCTTATTAGTCTGTCTTCCTCACGAAGCCCAGCGATCCTCTTAGGATGCTGAAAGACTCCCAGGAGCTGAAGTATTAAGGGCTGCAACCCATACAACAGGACCTCATCAAACCCCTAATCTGGGCGCTCTCAAGAAATGATATTTGACCACCCGCCAAATCAAAAAAGGCTGCGAAAGGCTTCTTAGCCTTCCGTACAACCCAATTAAAAAACATTTCAAGAGCAGATTAAAAGGATATTGGAATTAAGGGAATGTAGTGGTAGAACCCTTACCCACTACTGCATTCGCTGTAACGAATGGACCCAGTGTGTAGCAGTCCTCGTAAAGAGTCTGGACATCTTTTAAGTAAAATGACGCGAATACCGATTTGCTTCTCCAAACGGTCGCGTCCATAATACTTTGCAGAGATTTATTTTGCTTAAAGGCCACGGAAGTTGCTATAGCTCTTATTTCGTGCGTCTTAACCTTAAGCAAGCATCGGTCTTTTTCATTCAAGAGAGAATGAGCCTCTCGTATTAAAAGTCTGATAAAATATGACAAAGCATTCTTTGACATAAGCAATGATGGTTTCTTAACTGAGCACCATAATGCCTCAGATCCACCTCGTAAGGACTTAGTACGAGCTAAGTAGAACTTAAGAGTTCTAACTGGACGCAGCACTCTTTCAAGTTCGTTGCTTACGATCTCTGACAGGCAAGGTATATCAAAAGACTTAGGCCAAGGACGAGAAGGCAGTTCATTTTTGGCCAGGAAACCAAGTTGAAGTGAACATGTGGCTTTTTCTGTAGAAAAGCCGATGTTCTTACTGAAGGCATGAATTTCACTGACCCATTTAGCCGAAGCCAAGCACACTAGGAAAAGCGTCTTGAGGGTGAGATCCTTCAGGGAGGCTGAAAGTAATGGCTCAAACCTGTCTGACATGAGGAACCTTAGGACCACGTCTAAGTTCCATCCAGGAGTTGCCAAACGACGTTCCTTAGAGGTCTCGAAAGACTTAAGGAGATCTTGGAGATCTTAATTGTTGGAAAGATCTAAGCCTCTATGACGAAAGACCGAAGCCAACATGCTCCTGTAGCCCTAAATCGTGGGAGCTGAGAGGGAGCGAACATTTCTCAGATGTAAAAGAAAATCTCTGATTGGGCTACAGAGGTACTGGAAGAGGACATAGATGCTGGCTTGCACCAATCTCGAAAGACTTCCCACTTCGACTGGTATACTCTGAAGGTAGAAGCTCTTCTAGCTCTCGCAATCGCACTGGCTGCCTCCTTCGAAAAGCCTCGAGCTCTTGAGAGTCTCTCGATAGTCTGAAGGCAGTCAGACGAAGCGCGGGGAGGCTTTGATGAACATTCTTTACGTGGGGCTGACGTAAGAGATCTACCCTTAGAGGAAGACTTCTTGGAATGTCTACCAGCCATTGAAGTACCTCGGTGAACCACTCTGTCGTGGGCCAGAGGGTAGCAACCAACGTCAACCCTGTCCCTTCGTGAGAGGCGAACTTCTGCAGTACCTTGTTGACTATCTTGAATGGTGGGAATGCATATAAGTCCAGAAGAGACCAATCCAGTAGAAACGCGTCTATGTGGATTGCTTCTGTATCTAGGACTGGAGAGCAATAGATTGGTAACCTTTTGGTCAACGAGGAGGCAAAGAGGTCTATGGTGGGTTGACCCCAAGTAGCCCAAAGACTCTTGCCCACGTCCTTGTGGAGGGTCCATTCCGTGGGTATCACCTGACCCCTCCGACTGAGACAGTCTGCCAAGACGTTCAAGTCCCCCTGGATGAATCTCGTCAATAGGGAGATGCCTCGATTTCTTGACCATATGAGAAAGTCCCTTGCGATCTCGAGCAGCGTGAAGGAGTGTGTGCCTCCTTGCTTGGAGATGTACGCCAAAGCTGTGGTGTTGTCTGAGTTGACCTCTACCACTTAGTTTCGAAGAAAGCTTTCGAATTTCATCAAGGCCAAGTGGACTGCTAATAGCTCCTTGCCGTTGATGTGCATGCTCCTCTGACTTGAGGTCCACAGACCCGAGCATTCCCGACCGTACAGGGTCGCACCCCAACCCAAATCCGACGCGTCTGAGAACAACACGTGGTTTGGGTTCTTGACTGCTAGGGATAGTCCCTCTCTCAGACTGATATTGCTGTCCCACCATTTCAGGCATGCCTTTACTGGTTCGGAGACTGGGAATGATACCGTCTCTAACGTCTTGTCCTAGTTCCAGTGAGAGGCTAGATGGAACTGGAGAGGCAGAAGGTGTAGTCTCCCTAGCGAGACAAACTGCTCCAGGGATGAGAGAGTCCCTACGAGACTGTTCCAACTCCTGACTGAACAAACGTTCTCTTTTCAGCATTAGTTGGACTTCGAGCAGGGCTTGTTCTATTCGGGTGGCAGACGGAAAAGCCCGAACAAAAAAAACTGGACTGCGAATCTCCATCCCCAAATAAAGAATAATCTGGGATGGGATCAGTTGGGACTTTTAGGTTGACCAAAAGTCCCAACTCCCTGGCCAGACTCAACGTCCAATGTAGATCCTGCAGACAGCGAAGACTGGACAATGCTCTGAGAAGCCAGTCGTCCAAGTACAGGGAGGCTCGGATTCCCGATAGATGGAGGGATTTTGCCACATTCCTCATGAGCCTCGTAAACACGAGAGGAGCAGGACTGAGGCCAAAGCACAGGGCTCGAAACTGGTACCCCACATTCCTGTAAACAAACCTAAGAAACGGTTGGGAATCCGGGTGTATAGGAATGTGGAAGTATGCCTCCTGAAGGTCGAGAGAGACCATCCAGTCGCCTTCCATTAATGCTGTTAAGACAGCCTGGTAGACTTCATCGTGAAGTTTGTCTTGACAATGAACATATTGAGCGCACTTGCCTCTTACGTACTCCTGCAGTGAACATGGCTGCCAGATCATT
Organism: Palaemon carinicauda; assembly: GCF_036898095.1. Taxonomy (NCBI): domain Eukaryota; kingdom Metazoa; phylum Arthropoda; class Malacostraca; order Decapoda; family Palaemonidae; genus Palaemon; species Palaemon carinicauda. The sequence continues at coordinate 12,340,173 of NC_090732.1, forward strand.
GGAGCCATCCGAGAGGGACTTGTTCCTGCAGAGAACGTGGCTGTGAGATTATTGGAGCCATCCCTGATAGCCTTGTTTATGCATGACATAATTGTACAGCAAAACTTCAAACGCTCGAAAAAACTCCTAACAGGAGATGGTCTAGCTCTGAAGTCGACCATAAAATCTTGGAGCGTCTCATGGCCAGGCTCCAGGGAGAGTCTATGAGGTTTGAGAAGTCTATCTGGGCAGAGGCAGGAACTCCCAAGCCGAGAACTTCTCCCGTGTCATATCAGACTCTCGCTCTATAAGCCAGCTTAAAAGTAGGGAAAGCAAAGGCTGTCTCCCCCAAACTCCTCCTGGTGATAAACCAGTCGCCTAGCAAACGTAAAGCTCTCTTAGAAGAGCGAGAGAGCACTAGCTTAGAAAACAACGGCTTCGAAGTAGCTAGGCCTAGTGTAAACTCTGACGTTTAGGCGAACGAGGAGCAGCAGTTACAAAAAGATCCGGACAAAGATCCTTAAAAATCAGCATGATTTATTTAAAGTCCATAGAGGGCTGAGCAGCTTTAGGCTCCTCTCCGTCTGACAGAGTCCTCAAGGGAATATCAGTAGGAGGGGGATCAGCAACTTCCTCATCTGAAGGAACCTTGTCCGACAATTGCCGAGTCTCAAGCAAGGGAGAGACCTGCCGTGGTGGCAATGCTTGACAAGCAGAGTCCACACGCAAAGGAGCAACAGTAGCAGTCAAGGACGCTATGTCATGTAACTGCTTAAAGGACTGACCAGCAACAACAACAGGTGCGAGAGGACGCTCGACGTCAACTCGAGACTGCCTTGACTGCTTAGACTGAGCAGTCAAAACAACTCTTGACTGCGGTGGTTGACGCTCAACGTCAAAACAAGTCAACTATGCGGGTTGGTGAACGTCCTGAACGTCAACAAGAGCAAGCGGCAGCGGCTGAACGTCCACAAGCGGCTGAGAGTCAACACGGGACTGCATCGAGTGAGGCTCTACAAAACACGATTGACGTGACTTTGTAACGTCAATGTCAACAGGACGAGCAAAGGCTCGTTTGGGCGGCTGACGGCCAGGATCTCGATCAGCTAAGCGGCGAGGATCATCGTGAACCTGCTCAGCAGAATAGTCCTCCATAAGAGAGGCAAGCTTATTCTGCATGTCTTGCCGTACAACCCATTTAGGATCAACGGGAATGGTTGCGGTAAGAGACGAGGGTAACGTCTGTGACTGCAAAACCTTGCCTACAATAAGACTCTCGGAGCCTGTGTTACGCTTTTGTTTAGGCGGCGAGCAGTCTTCCGATGACTGCATAGGGTCAGAGCTGTCCCAATGGCTACAACCAGGACGCTGGACCTGTCCTGAAAGGACTGACTTTCGCTTAAAGGGCCTCGAAACCTTGCTCCACGGTTTCTTACGCGAAAAGCCTTCGGATGACGAGGAGAAAATCGTCTCACTCGTCTTATGGTAGGGGCGGTCTTGGTGAGACACGCCTGAAACCATAGAGGGAACGTCTGTTCGTTGATCAAGGCCTCTCGAACCCATAAGTCGTACGACATTACTTCTCCCCTGGGCTTGGGAGCTTGCAAGAGGTCTCGGACTAGGCGAACGACAGGCACGAACAGACGAACCCTCGGTCGCAACACTGATAACACTTTGCGCAATTATCACTATATCACTACGATTTTCTGTTTTGCACTTACTTCACTGAAATCGAATTTTTCAACAATTCACATTAGGCATGAATAAAACTGATTTCTACCTGAAGCACGCAATTCTACCCTCATCAAAAGGTTATAATTGCGAAATAAGTCGTATAATGTAAGCACGTTAATACAAGCAAAAAACAGTAAACATATTAAGATAAAAAGATCAGTGGCTGGGAAGGAGACTAAACACTAGTTCATTCAAAACTACGTTTTCAATCTCTCACCGTACAGTGCCTTGGGACGAGAATAAAAACTAAAAACGTTTTATCCTTTCTCCCCGTACAGAGACTAGGGACGAGAGTAAAAACTGACTCGAGAACAACGTTACTCGCTTGGGACGAGAATAAAGATCGGAACGTTCTCTCTTCCTCTCTCTCTCTCTCTCTCTCTCTCTCTCTCTCTCTCTCTCTCTCTCTCTCTCTCTCTCTCTCTCTCTTGATTTCGCACCGAAGAGAAAAGCCCACTTACCTTTCGTCAATAAACAGGTTATTTGACCAAAGGAAAAAACAAAGGTTTTTCAATTAACAAGTTCCTTTAAAATAGTATTTAAAACATTTAAGTTTGAAAGAAGAATGAACAAAACGTCAGAATCGATTTACTCTTTCTGCAAAGTGAAACCGTGATTCTCTCTCTCTCTATCGTAACGATAGAGCGCAAACTGCGTAGCATAAATAAACTAAACGTTAGTTCATCTTTGAAAAAGTACGAAGACTATTCAAAGAAAATCTTTCATAAAATATCTACTAAAAAATATTCATTTAATAAGTTTTAAATCATTTGCTCTGTAAAAGTTATTTACGATTGAAAGGGCTCAACGTTGTTTAACTTCGGTTTCCAAGTTAGGACCGCCTACTCTCGGATTAGGGGAGGAATAGGTAAGGTCGCATATAAACAAATCATTAAAATTTATCTTGATGTTTATTATAAATGGAAAGCTAATCGAAGAGGCCTAATAAAGGCGGTTGAGATATAAAATATATTGAGGAAAATCTATAATTAACAACAACAATTTATAACGTGATAAGATAATTGCTAAAAGCCTAAAACACACTTCCGTACTAAGGGAAGGGTCGGCCATTTAAAAGTCAAAGAAAGTCCAAAAAACAATCCAAAGTCATCAACAATTAAATCTATCCAAAAACGAGTTCAAGATTTAAGTTGAAGATAAAACACCTGCACTGCGAAAGCTCAAACCAAAAGGAAGTACTTCACCAAGACTGTTGAAAAAAACTCCAGGTTAACAGCGAGTAATGGTACGTCTTGTCGATCAGACCGACAGAGAAAAATTGGGTCTGTTTACATGTATATGCGGTATCTGGCCGATAGTTGGCGCTAGTGGGCACACCCGCATCCTTCATAGCGATCGCTCGCGAGTTTTTGTGTGTTTTTTCTGTCGAGCCGCCGGAGGCTCAGCCATTATATATTCACCGGCTAAGTTAAATATTTAAAATCATGATTTCCATAGTGTAACCAAATTTGTCCTTAGTTGCAATCTAATTACTTTTCTGCTACTATTTCTAATGAATCAAGTTCGTTTTTAAATCCTCATATTAGACTGGAATAAGACTATCTATTACCTAAACAAATGATATGTCACAAACCAAATAATGTCATAAACACTATACAGTAAAAAAAAATTACTAACCTTTGAGAAGACCTATAGAAAGTTGATCGGTATTTAAATTCTCCAAGTATTTTCCCAAGTAATTGTTGAGAACCCATGTTGCAAGTCCTTCAAGCATTATGCAGCCAGGCAATACAAGTTGAGAAAATGTTACCTGTCACCACGGATCTGAAATAAACAGACATAAATGCAATAGTTTATAAATCAAGTTTGCTATATGGAGATACAATATAAACAAAATCACAAATTTTAAAAGTAATTTGTATTTTTCCTAACTATGCAAACCTGCATCCTTCAATAGGAGTATGCTTTAAGCTTGGCTGAGACTTGGCTGACAAAATTTAAAACAAGGTGTCTTAGTGGGTGGCAGGAAAGCAACCCCCTCCCACAAGTACATTGAGTAGCCACTTTGACATTCACATAGGGCTTGCGGAGTGGTTGAGGCAGGAAGTGAAAATTAAAGGACTCAAGTTTATATAGTTAAGAAAAATACAAATTACTTTTTAAATTTGTGATTTGTTCCAACACAAATAGAAACCCTAGTCCTTTAATAGGAGACTATTTTAAAATGCAGGATGTCAAAACACTTGGATCTGATAGAAGGGTACGGGGGTATTGATTCCTACCACCTCCTAACAATTGAAAATGGATTCCCGTGGGTTAGGCTAGGTTTCTATCCACTGACAGACAATCAAGGAAAGACCTGTATCCACAGAAGGATATGACGTCAGGATGTACAGCCAATTATCTATATTGTATCCTCTATTCTATCCATCCTCCCGCTTGTAATGAGGATGGGGGAAATGCCTCTATAACCGACATATATGGAATAGTTGCTCGGTTTAGAAGCTAAACCACATCAATATCCAATCCAGCAAAAATTGGAACCACCCTTGCACCCCAAGGGAGGGGAGGGAGAAGAGGAAAAGGTCCTGACACCCCACCTCTTATCATAGACTAACGTCACAACCGTTACCTTAAACGAGATGCTTTTGTCCCGTAAGGAGCTAGGTAAGCTACACAATCTGCTGACCAGTACAGTACTCCTATGGATACTGGGCTATAAAGGTTGCATAGTGCTTACATACTCTAGCCTTTAGCACTTGCATCACTGACAGGCTATTCCTGAAGGCTGGGGTAAATCCGATATTCTAGCTTCGTGTGGTCACATCCAGCGTGGTCGAAAAGGGGAGTGCATTCCATTGTTCCATGAAGCCAGAAGAAAACTGCATTTTAGGATCTTTCATTCCTTCCATACTGAAGGAAGAGTCATAATATACCCCTCCCCCAAGGACAGGAAGGCAAGTCATTCTTGTCCCTGCTAAACACAGGAAAAGATACAGTACCTCCTTTTCTAACTCACCTACACAGGGCTAACCCATGCTTGAGCAGGTCCATTTAAGAGACCTTGGGCAAAATTTTTCTTTCAATAGATGAAACAGCATATTGCTTTTGAGTATTATTCATTACAATAATTTTATATTCAAGCTTTAGCTAACTCTTGTCTGCACCTGCCATAACCCCACCCATGAAAGTGCAGCCTTAGGTTAGGTATGATTACGTTAGATTATATCTGTAATCATTCCAATTTTTCTTTTCCTTGTACTATATGTACTTGCATGGTTGTTATTGTCTCAAACGATGTTCTCATAATGCTGAACCAAAATTTCCTCTCATATTCTACATCAGTCATTATTGTAGTTACTTCTATTTTCGGTGTACACTCTCGCTGCCTTCCATTCGGTTTCTCGTTGCAAACAGCCTGTCACTGGTTTAACTTAGTCATCTTGTCTAACCTTCTTTGAAGAATCAAATCCCTATTCTCAACATCAAGCATATTGACACACCTGAATGTTCCAATTAACAGACCAACCTGTTCAGGTACACCCTGGCCTCAAAGTTTAACTACTGTATTACTATCTTAGATTTACTGGTACCCTAAAAGTAAAGGAGTCTGGTTTCAGTTCCAGTATCAGCCAAAGAGACACACCAGAACAACATCCAGGCAAGCCCAACTCGCCACTGTGGTGCCAAACCACAGCAGTATCTTCCCCAGTAAACAGTTTAAATTCATGGTCCTGGGCTGAGATTAATCTGCTGCCATGGGAATGCTAAGCGAATGCGTTGCCACTGTACTAGTCAGGAGGCTAATCTTATGCTAATAGCAACTATCTTTATAGTTTATGTGAGAGAGAGAGAGAGAGAGAGAGAGAGAGAGAGAGAGAGAGAGAGAGAGAGTGTTCAAATCAAAGCCCATATGAGAAACTTAGCAATCTCCTGTCAGCATTAAAGATCTGACAAGATCAAATGAAGAAATTGGGAAGACAAGTAGGCAGCATGTAGCCAGCTGCTCTTGATGACCTTGACCTTCTGGGTTTCATGTATTCAATGAATTCTCCCACACTTGGAAGAGATTTTGAGAACTCTTTCTGTTTGTGGGAAGAAAACAGAACCTTCACTTTAGATACCCTGTGTCTCAACAAAGTGTGCATAATGGATCAGCAACTCAGTAAAGCTGCCAATGACAGCTCGGCGACATATGGCTCTATAGTGGAGCTCAAGCAAAACCTGCATCCACTCATTAAATAAAAAAGAAAATTACCTCTTATACTCGGAAAGAAAAGGGTCTTATAAAACATTACATTGTACACAATTTAAATAATTTCAGTTATAAAATAGGCGGTGCCTTTCGAACTTGGATTGGGATATCAAAAGGGACCTTTACACCATCAAAAGGTTTGTCAAACACGGTTGTCCAACCTGCTTGTCAAACGATTTGAAGGTGACAGACAGTCAAACCAAATGTACATCAAACAGTCATCAACTCAGTGTGACTCACGCTGTTTGTGAAGCAAAGATATGCCTCTCACTCAGGACAGTTTTACTGCCATTGGCTTAGCAGTGGCACTAAGGAAAATAATATTAAAGTGGACAAAAGAATGACAGTTAAAAAGAGATCAACTTTCACATACCAACTTAATTGTTCATATGGAATTAGAACTAGATGACTGGCATAATTATATGAAACATATATATATAGATCTAAGGAGGATTGTTTGATGTTTGACACTTGCTCTCACATGCAAACTTTTTTTTGGATAAAAGAAGCCCCACCCACAAAGTCACGCTTGATCAGACTTTCTTCAAACTGTTTGACCAATGTGTTTGACAATCAAATATCCCATTAAAAAATTACTTCAAAATGTGTTTGTCAAACCGTTTGATTGTGTGAAGTTTACTTTGTATAATGACGGACAGGACATCCAGTGAGCATAAAACACCACCGGAGTGTATGTATGATAGCGGCCACCTGTACGTATGATGACAGCCAGCTAAAAATAAGCCAGTGTAAGAAGGGTCGCAGGGGACGTTAGCCACCCCTGTTAGGTAAGTAGGTAAGGACAACGCTTGTAAGTTAGGTTAGGTGAGGAAGTTTAGATTAGGTTGTGTTCTTGTGTAGAAGTTTTGCAGAGAAACGGACGCAGTTTTTGTAGTACAGTGGTTACATCTTACGAATGACTAGAAGAAAACTAAGAAAATTCCCATTTTCTATGCATGCTGGAGGTACTGGCTGCCGATATACAAAGGCTCCACACCACCTAACCTAAATTTCCCCACATGACCTAACATACATGCTGTGTGTCCTTACCTATTTACCTACCAGGGAGGGGGGGATAGCAGTCCCCTACGACCCCCGTTATACTACCTTATTCTTAAAGATAGGGTTGAAAATGAAACAGAAAATAAGGGAGTTATGTGGCATGGCTGTCAACATACATACCGGAACTATAACAATACTATATAACCAGTTGAAATATATATTATACGTATAATGAAAAATTATCTAAATATTACTATTACGAAATACAATCATCAGTGACGATGTATTATATTGCCTAGGGTAACATTGTCAATAAGGCGAATTAATCCAGTAAAATAAGTTTATTGAAGCTTAATAACCATCCCAGCTTCAATAATCTTTAGCCTATCATTTATAAAAGATAGACAAGTAAATCAAAATAAATTATCGTGGTAAATTATCTTACCGACCACTACGACACCAGTCCTTCTGAACTAACCTCCATTCTCCTGTCAATAGAAATAACATATATAAAAACCTCTAAGATAATCCATCTCTTACCAGCAATTCACTGCTAAACTGCCACACTGTCTGCAAATGAAATCATGACGAAAATTGCAAAAATTGCGTCACATAACTGTACCCCGAAGACATAGTCATATGTTCGGGTAAACAAAATCCACAACTGATGAGCGATTTACTAAAGTCGGGTTACATAGATGCAATGAGAATCCCTAAACACTGATATTTTTTTTCAAAGATTTGACATACCATATTATGACTATTTTTTCCTATTAATTTCCATGGAGAGCAAGATCTTTATTTACTTGTACTGTATATAGATCATTTATAATCTATTCTAATGTTTGTGTTCGATTGCCAGTTGATTTCACTGAATATACGGAAATCTTCGTTAATGAAATTTAACAGTTCAGTCCTAACATACAATACAGGTAACTCGTTATCATGAAAAAAATATGAGAAATTAACTGTCAGGTTTTAACTCCACTCGTAACTTACAGTAAACAAATAGTTTGTAGTGCAATTATTACGTAAGGGACTTCTAAGCTGCCAGTCATATTTTCTTTTGTAACCCAGACAGGAAGAAGAAGAAGCATGAAGGTTTAGAGAATTTGGAAAAATATAAAATTGTGAGGATTTATTCCCCTTCAAAAATTACTAAATCGCTTCTTGAAATTGGAAATATATAAAGAAACATTTTAACTACCAAATCAATTCAATTTTAATTCTGCTGATCTTAAAGTAATGATGGGATTTGGGGGCCTGTTAGTTGTTTGAAGACAACCATTCAGACAGGTGTATTTCTCTTCAGCTAAATGGAAAATTAACAAAAGATGTCACACAAAAAAATAAACATTGTTAGTAAATAAAGCATGAACTTTGCTATAGATCCAGGTTTCCCAACCCTGGGGTCGCGACACCAAGTGGGGTCGCCAAGTGCTTTTCCTGGGGTCGCCAAAATCTCAAAATATCAAAATAAAAATAAAAATTCAAAATATGGCAGAACTCGCAGTAAAGGAAAAATATATAAACGTTTTTGGGGTTTTTTATTTATCGACTTTTATGTATCTATCTATTCATATATTAATATAAAAAAAACTAAATTTTAATGGTGGTATCCCTGAGTGCAGTACGCATTTGATACATGAACAGCATCACCGATCACGTCCAACCAGGCAGCCACTTATATAGTTGATGCATTTATACCTGTATATTGATTTCGAATGTGCTGCATAAGTTGCACTCAGTCTTTGTTTCTTTAAAATTCTTAATCATTCATGAAAAAGTGGTATGACAACAATAGAAACTGAGTACTTCCCTTGCTGACAAAGTCTTGCACCACAGTATGTCGGTGGATGATAGCCTATCACAGTATTTATAATTGAGGCTTCTAAAACCACATGGTAACCCCCACCATATTTGAAGAGAGAGATGGGCAAGGGAAGAGGAAGAGGAGAGGGGCACTTTTCATTCCCTCTCCTCCTACATTTTTCCTTTTCCCTTCGCCACCCTTTCCTTGCTCCTCTCCCTCCTTCGACGTATTTCCAGGCCCCTTTTCCCCCTGCTTCTTTTTTAGAGATTTGGAAGATTTGTCATTGGTTTTTGAGGTGGTTGTTTTGGCAGTTGTTTAGGGATTTGGAGGATTTTAAGTCATTGGTTTTGGAGGTTGTTGTTTTGGCAGTTGTTTAGAGATTTGGAGGATTTTATGTCATCGGTTTTGGAGGTTGTTGTTTTGGCAGTTGTTTGGAGATTTGGAGGCTTTTATGTCATTGGTTTTTGAGGTTGTTATTTTGGCAGTTGTTTGGAGATTTGGAGGATTTTATGTCATCGGTTTTGGAGGTTGTTGTTTTGGCAGTTGTTTAGAGATTTGGAGGATTTTATGTCATTGGTTTTTGAGGTTCTTGTTTTGGCAGTTGTTTAGAGATTTGGAGGATTTTATGTCATTGGTTTTTGAGGTTCTTGTTTTGGCAGTTGTTTAGAGATTTGGAGGATTTTATGTCATTGGTTTTGGAGGTTGTTGTTTTGGCAGTTGTTTAGAGATTTGGAGAATTTTAAGTCATTGTTTTTTGAGGTTGTTGTTTTGGCAGTTGTTTAGAGATTTGGAAGATTTTGTCATTGGTTTTTGAGGTTGTTGTTTTGGCAGTTGTTTAGGGATTTGGATGATTTTAAGTCATTGGTTTTGGAGGTTGTTTTTTTTGGCAGTTGTTTAGAGATTTGGAGGATTTTATGTCATCAGTTTTGGGGGTTGTTGTTTTGGCAGTTGTTTAGAGATTTGGAGGATTTTATGTCATCGGTTTTTGAGGTTGTTGTTTTGGCAGTTGTTTAGAAATTTGGAGGATTTTATGTCATCGGTTTTTGAGGTTGTTGTTTTGGCAGTTGTTTAGAGATTTGGAGGATTTTATGTCATTGGTTTTTGAGGTTGTTATTTTGGCAGTTGTTTAGAGATTTGGAGGATTTTGTTGAGGTTGTTGTTTTGGCAGTTGTTTAGAGATTTGGAGGATTTTATGTCATTGGTTTTTGAGGTTGTTATTTTGGCAGTTATTTAGAGATTTGGAAGATTTTGTTGAGGTTGTTGTTTTGGCAGTTGTTTAGAGATTTGGAGGATTTTACGTCATTGGTTTTTTAGGTTGTTGTTTTGGCAGTTGTTTAGAGATTTGGAGGATTTTATGTCATTGGTTTTGGAGGTTGTTATTTTGGCAGTTGTTTAGAGATTTGGAGGATATTATGTCGCTGGTTTTAGAGGTTGTTGTTTTGGCAGTTATTTAGAGATTTGGAGGATTTTATGTCATTGGTTTTGGAGGTTGTTATTTTGGCAGTTGCTTAGAGATTTGGAGGATATTATGTCGCTGGTTTTGGAGGTTGTTGTTTTGGCAGTTGTTTAGAGATTTGGAGGATTTTATGTCATTGATTTTTGAGGTTGTTATTTTGGCAGTTGTTTATAGATTTGGAGGATTTTTTGAGGTTGTTGTTTTGGCAGTTGTTTAGAGATTTGGAGGATTTTATGTCATTGGTTTTTGAGGTTGTTATTTTGGCAGTTGTTTAGAGATTTGGAGGATTTTGTTGAGGTTGTTGTTTTGGCAGTTGTTTAGAGATTTGGAGGATTTCATGTCATTGGTTTTTGAGGTTGTTGTTTTGGCAGTTGTTTAGAGATTTGGAGGATTTTATGTCATTGGTTTTTGAGGTTGTTGTTTTGGCAGTTGTTTAGAGATTTGGAGAATTTTAAGTCATTGTTTTTTGAGATTGTTGTTTTGGCAGTTGTTTAGAGATTTGGAAGATTTTGTCATTGGTTTTTGAGGTTGTTGTTTTGGCAGTTATTTAGGGATTTGGAGGATTTTATGTCATTGGTTTTGGAGGTTGTTGTTTTGGCAGTTGTTTAGAGATTTGGAGGATTGTATGTCATCAGTTTTGGGGGTTGGTGTTTTGGCAGTTGTTTAGAGATTTGGAGGATTTTCTGTCATTGGTTTTGGAGGTTGTTGTTTTGGCAGTTGATAAGAGATTTGGAGGATTTTATGTCATTGGTTTTTGAGGTTGTTATTTTGGCAGTTATTTAGAGATTTGGAGGATTTTGTTGAGGTTGTTGTTTTGGCAGTTGTTTAGAGATTTGGAGTATTTTATGTCATTGGTTTTTGAGGTTGTTATTTTGGCAGTTGTTTAGAGATTTGGAGGATTTTGTTGAGGTTGTTGTTTTGGCAGTTGTTTAGAGATTTGGAGGATTTTATGTCATTGATTTTTGAGGTTGTTGTTTTGGCAGTTGTTTAGAGATTTGGAGGATTTTATGTCATTGGTTTTGGAGGTTGTTGTTTTGGCAGTTGTTTAGAGATTTGGAGAATTTTAAGTCATTGTTTTTTTAGGTTGTTTTGGCAGTTGTTTAGAGATTTGGAAGATTTTGTCATTGGTTTTTGAGGTTGTTGTTTTGGCAGTTGTTTAGGGATTTGGAGGATTTTAAGTCATTGGTTTTTTAGGTTGTTGTTTTGGCAGTTGTTTAGAGATTTGGAGGATTTTATGTCATCAGTTTTGGGGGTTGTTGTTTTGGCAGTTGTTTAGAGATTTGGAGGATTTTATGTCATCGGTTTTGGAGGTTGTTGTTTTGGCAGTTGTTTGGAGATTTGGAGGATTTTATGTCATTGGTTTTTGAGGTTGTTATTTTGGCAGTTGTTTAGAGATTTGGAGGATTTTGTTGAGGTTGTTGTTTTGGCAGTTGTTTAGAGATTTGGAGGATGTTATATCTTTGGTTTTTGAGGTTGTCATTTTGGCAGTTGTTTAGAGATTTGGAAGATTTTGTTGAGGATGTTGTTTTGGCAGTTGTTTAGAGATTTGGAGGATTTTATGTCATTGGTTTTGGAGGTTATTATTTTGGCAGTTGTTTAGAAATTTGGAGGATTTTATGTCATTGGTTTTGGAGGTTGTTGTTTTGGCAGTTGTTTAGAGATTTGGAGGATTTTATGTCATTGGTTTTGGAGGTTGTTGTTTTGGCAGTTGTTTAGAGATTTGGAGGATTTTGTTGAGGTTGTTGATTTGGCAGTTGTTTAGAGATTTGGAGTATTTTATGTCATCGGTTTTGGAAGTTGTTGTTTTGGAAGTTGTTGTTTTGGCAGTTGTTTAGAGATTTGGAGGATTTTATGTCATTGGTTTTGGAGGTTGTTGTTTTTGGCAGTTGTTTAGAGATTTGGAGGATTTTATGTCATTGGTTTTGCAGGTTGTTGTTTTGGCAGTTGTTTAGAGATTTGGAGAATTTTAAGTCATTGTTTTTTGAGGTTCTTGTTTTGGCAGTTGTTTAGAGATTTGGAAGATTTTGTCATTGGTTTTTGAGGTTGTTGTTTTGGCAGTTGTTTAGGGATTTGGAGGATTTTAAGTCATTGGTTTTGGAGGTTGTTGTTTTGGCAGTTGTTTAAAGATTTGGAGGATTTTATGTCTTTGGTTTTGGAGGTTGTTGTTTTGGCAGTTGTTTAGAGATTTGGAGGATTTTATGTCATCGGTTTTGGAGGTTGTTGTTTGGGCAGTTGTTTAGAGATTTGGAGGATTTTATGTCATTGGTTTTTGAGGTTGTTATTTTGGCAGTTGTTTAGAGATTTGGAGGATTTTGTTGAGGTTGTTGTTTTGGCAGTTGTTTAGAGATTTGGAGGCTTTTATGTCATTGGTTTTTGAGGTTGTTATTTTGGTAGTTGTTTAGAGATTTGGAGGATTTTGTTGAGGTTGTTGTTTTGGCAGTTGTTTAGAGATTTGGAGGATTTTATGTCATTGGTGTTTGAGGTTGTTGTTTTGGCAGTTGTTTAGAGATTTGGAGGATTTTATGTCCTTGGTTTTGGAGGTTGTTGTTTTGGCAGTTGTTTAGAGATTTGGAGAATTTTAAGTCATTGTTTTTTGAGGTTGTTGTTTTGGCAGTTGTTTAGAGATTTGAAAGATTTTGTCATTGGTTTTTGAGGTTGTTGTTTTGGCAGTTGTTTAGGGATTTGGAGGATTTTAAGTCATTGGTTTTGGAGGTTGTTGTTTTGGCAGTTGTTTAGGGATTTGGAGGATTTTATGTCATCAGTTTTGGAGGTTGTTGTTTTGGCAGTTGTTTAGGGATTTGGAGGATTTCATGTCATCAGTTTTGGAGGTTGTTGTATTGGCAGTTGTTTAGGGATTTGGAGGATTTTATGTCATCAGTTTTGGAGGTTGTTGTTTTGGCAGTTGTTTAGAGATTCGGAGGATTTTATGTCATTGGTTTTGGAATTTGTTGTTTTGGCAGTTGTTTAGAGATTTGGAGGATTTTATGTCATCGGTTTTGGAGGTTGTTGTTTTGGCAGTTGTTTAGAGATTTGGAGGATTTTATGTCATTGGTTTTTGAGGTTGTTATTTTGGCAGTTGTTTAGAGATTTGGAGGATTTTGTTGAGGTTGTTGTTTTGGCAGTTGTTTAGAGATTTGGAGGATTTTATGTCATTGTTTTTTAGGTTGTTATTTTGGCAGTTGTTTAGAGATTTGGAGGATTTTGTTGAGGTTGTTGTTTTGGCAGTTTAGAGATTTGGAGGATTTTATGTCGCTGGTTTTTTAGGTTGTTGTTTTGGCAGTCGTTTAGAGATTTGGAGGATTTTATGTCATTGGTTTTTGAGCTTGTTATATTGGCAGTTGTTTAGAGATTTGGAGGATATTATGTCGCTGGTTTTAGAGGTTGTTGTTTTGGCAGTTATTTAGAGATTTGGAGGATTTTGTCATTGGTTTTGGAGGTTGTAGTTTTGGCAGTTGTTTAGAGATTTGGAGGATTTTATGTCATTGGTTGTGGAGGTTGTTGTTTTGGCAGTTGTTTAGAGATTTGGAGGATTTTATATCATTGGTTTTGGAGGTTGTTGTTTTGGCAGTTGTTTAGAGATTTGGAAGATTTTGTCATTGGTTTTTGAGGTTGTTGTTTTGGCAGTTGTTCAGAGATTTGGAGGATTTTATGTCATTGGTTTTGGAGGTTGTTGTTTTGGCAGTTGTTTAGAGATTTGGAGGCTTTTATGTCATTGGGTTTTTAGGTTGTTGTTTTGGCAGTTGTTTAGAGATTTGGAGGATTTTATGTCATTGGTTTTGGAGGTTATTGTTTTGGCAGTTGTTTAGAGATTTTGAGGATTTAATATCGCTTGTTTTTCAGGTTTTGTTTCGGCAGTTGTTTAGAGATTTGGAGAATTTTAAGTCATTGTTTTTTGAGGTTGTTGTTTTGGCAGTTGTTTAGAGATTTGGAGGATTTTATGTCGCTGGTTTTTGAGGTTGTTGTTTTGGCGGTTGTTTAGAGATCTGGAGGATTTTATGTCATTGGTTTTAGAGGTTGTTGTTTTTAACAGTTGTTTAGAGAATTAGAGGATTTTAAGTCATTGGTTTTGGAGGTTGTTGTTTTGACAGTTGTTTAGAGATTTGGAGGATGTTATGTCGCTGGTTTTTTAGGTTGTTGTTTTGTCAGTTGTTTAGAGATTTGGAGGATTTTGTCATTGGTTTTTGAGGTTGTTGTTTTGGCAGTTGTTTAGAGATTTGAAGGATTTTATGTCGCTTGTTTTTGAGTTTATTGTTTTGGCAGTTGTTAAGAGATTTCGAGGATTTTATGTCATTGGTTTTTGAGGTTGTTGTTTTGGCGAGATTTGGAGTGCTGTATGTCATTGATTTTTTCGTTTCTGCTTCGTCTTATTTACTGCGATTTGGAAATATATTACACCTCTTTTCCTTGTTACTCCTTCCTTGACTCCTCCCCTCCTCTCTACACCTCCTCCTCCTTGTTCCTTGCCCCTTCACTTTCCTTGCCACCTACCCTTTTTCTAAGACTGAACCACGAATAGAGAAACTTAGCATCATGATCCAGACACAAGGCTCCCATTAAAATCAGTTTACCATTTAACAGAAAATATTTATATATACTTTTAGTTTGTTTTTGTGGAATGTGACAAAATATTATCCCAGAAGTGGGATTTTTGATTAATATTAAGCCTTAAAATTTATAATGCTATCATAAAATTTAATGAAGTTAGTTTTGTCTTTACCAATCTTATAGTACCTATCTTATAGAAGGATATTTACTGTCCCTTACTTTTACACCCAACAACTAGTAATATATAATAATACTTATACAACTAAACCAGTGGGGTCGCGGTCATGGCTTGAGGTGCATGATTGGGGTCGCCTGAAAAAAAGGTTGGGAACCACTGCTAGATACTACTGGGTGAAAATTGTAAGCAGCGGGAGTGAAATAGATAATTAGACATTTTTTTTTCTTTATAAAGCCTACAAAGAAATGAGACTAAAAAGTGCACCAATTAAAAAAAAAAAAAAAAAACATTCCTAATCCAGATGGTCATCAATATAAAGCTCTAGTAAAAGGGAAAATAGGAGTGGACACAATCCTAAGAAGTATGTTTGGTCTTTGAACTATGTAATTCTTAACAACAACCTCGATGTAATCTGAACTTGGAAAGTTTCAAGAGTAAATGGGAGGGTCAATTTTATTTTCTAAAAGCTATGGAAAAAATAATCATGGGAAGCTAGTCAGAAAATTTAATATAGAACTGTCATTTTGTAAAATTAAACTAAAGAAATATAAGGTAAAAATTAATGGTTCTTAAGGCTAAAGAGAAAATAATCATGCAGAACTAGTCAGAAATTAACTATAAAACTGGTATTTTGTAAAATTAAAGCTAAATGAATATAAGTCTTCTGTTAAAGAAATCTCTTAACGTAAAAATTAATGGATGAATAAAGAATTAATATGTGATTGAGTAAATGACAGGCATTAGCTGGAAGATGAAATTAGAAGATATGTGAAGAGCTGAATCATTAGTAAAAGTATTGATATATAGAAAATGGTAGACGGAAGAGGGTAAATGATAAAAAGGAGGAATGTCATAGTGTATAGACGATAGACGAACAATGTAGGGGAGAGAGGCTAGTATTTTCATCTGTAAGAATATATATATATATATATATATATATATATATATATATATATATATATATATATATATACATATATATATATATATATATACTATATATATAAAATTTTGAAGGAAATTATGTATGAATTAAATTAATTGAAAATATTTTCTACATATCCTGTAAATACAATGACAAAATTATTTTATAGTTACTCATTTATTGTGGGAGCCATTCTTATGTTCGTTAAGGACAAAACTTTACTCAATATATTTAAAGGAAAAAATAGAAATTGACAGTAACCCAAGCATTCTTCATCAAAATAGATTAATGACAATATTTTGAAAGATTTGATTCAGTGTGCAGCCTTATATGTGATGTATTAATCTGATCATCATTTGTATGAATTAAGTAGATATCTAGAGAGAATTGTGTATCCCTACCAGTTTGGTTGCAGTGTTACAACATTACCTATAGGAAAGAGTCTTGTTTTGAAGTCTTGATCTTGAGCTTAAATCAATACATCATTTATCATCTCCTACTTCAAAAATTATATAATTAAGTGGATAAAGCAAGCGAAAACAATCAAAATAATATAAAAAAAAAAGAAGTGTATTAAATGAACATATACAAAAAGGAACATTCATATTCTTATTGTTTTTCCCTGAAGTCCCCATGGTCCAGTGTGAATTCTTTGCTGAATGTGGTGATGGATTCGCCTCTCGCCTCAATCATAAAAGCTGAAGACTAAACTCAAGGAGAGCTACCAAGGAATCCTGGACAAATCTTTGCGTTCTTTTCCATCTTCATTTATTCTCTACTAGTTTACCCCCATCTTCATTTTTAAATGTGTTCTATAGTTGTGATAAGACTTATGGAAATATCTGAAGGCTACAGCAATCCCAAACACCACTCTCCGATTCGTGTTGAAGATCAGGAATCTTCCTAATGTCTTTTCTTACGCTGAAATGGATTTGTTTTCTTCCAAGATTTCTCTTTCTTTCGTTTATTTTACTCCTTTTTCTGAGTTGTATCAGATAAGAGAGAGAGAGAGAGAGAGAGAGAGAGAGAGAGAGAGAGAGAGAGAGAGAGAGAGAGAGAGAGAGAGAGAGAGAGAGAGAGAGAGAGAGAGAATGTATCGAAAGCCCGCAATTCTTCTCTGAAGACTTTCTGCGAATACCTGCGGAGCTACGGAAACGGCATTCTCTTATGAAGACTTCGTCATTCTTTTTTTCGCAAGTCAGATTTTCTTATCCTTCAATATTCTCTACTTCTCCGTAGTTTCCGCCTTATTCTGCGCACAATTTTCTTTTTGAGTTCTTCAACATTATGGACTTTACTTTCTTATTTCAAATCTGTGCTATCAAAATTGATCAACGAATTATTAGTTTACCTTTTCGAATTCTTTCATTCTTCTCTCCCGTTCTCCTTTCTGTCTCGCTTCCTGTATTTTCTGTCAGACTCCTTTCGAATAAATAGATTTCAGTTCTTCAAGATTCTTCTTGATTTTCTTTTCCAGAATGACTTCCTGGTTCCACTTGTCGTTGCTTCCTTCTTGACGAGGTATTTTTCCTTTGTTAACATTTCTGTTCGGAGACTAATGACAATTTGAATCTGATTTGGGAATGGACCGGAATTCTCCACTTCTTCTGACAGGAATGCATTCAACTTTCCTACAAATGACAAAATAAAACTTCCATTAGAAGTAGGAGTTTAGAGATTTTTGAAGCCTATTCCGGATGCTTAAACCTGTTTAAGATTTCCAAAAAGTCTTCACAAGTCTTTTTCTTTATCTGCATCTTTTCAAAGAAGGCTCATGAAGATTTTTTGGCGATCTTAAAGTCTTCATGAGTCGTCGTCTTTGAAAAGATGCAGACAAAGAAGAAGAATCATGAAGACTTTTTGAAGATCTTAAACAGGCTTCAGCATCCAGAATAGGCTTCAAAAAGTCTTCATGAGTAATTAATTAAAACCAAGCCTGATACAGGAATTCTCTATTGTTAGCCTGGCGGGGCAGCTGTCCCGCTGCCCGGCTGGTGCTGGCGCTGGGGGGCTGCCCGGCTGGCGCTGGGGGGCTGCCCGGCTGGCGCTGGGGGGCTGCCCGGCTGGCGCTGGGGGGCTGCCCGGCTGGCGCTGGGGGGCTGCCCGGCTGGCGCTGGGGGGCTGCCCGGCTGGCGCTGGGGGGCTGCCCGGCTGGCGCTGGGGGGCTGCCCGGCTGGCGCTGGGGGGCTGCCCGGCTGGCGCTGGGGGGCTGCCCGGCTGGCGCTGGGGGGCTGCCCGGCTGGCGCTGGGCGGCTGCCCGGCTGGCGCTGCCCGGCTGCCCGGCTGGCGCTGCCCGGCTGGCGCTGCCCGGCTGGCGCTGGGCGGCTGCCCGGCTGGCGCTGGGCGGCTGCCCGGCTGGCGCTGGGCGGCTGCCCGGCTGGCGCTGGGCGGCTGCCCGGCTGGCGCTGGCGCTGGGCGGCTGCACGGCTGCCCGGCTGGCGCTGGCGCTGGGCGGCTGCCCGGCTGGCGCTGGCGCTGGTGCTGGGCGGCTGCCCAGCTAGCGCTGGCGCTGGGCGGCTGCCCGGTTGGCGCTGGGCGGCTTCCCGGCTGGCGCTGGGCGGCTTCCCGGCTGGCGCTGGGCGGCTTCCCGGCTGGCGCTGGGTGGCTGCCCGGCTGGCGCTGGGTGGCTGGCGCTGGGCGGCTGGCGCTGGGCGGCTGGCGAGGGGCGGCTGCCCGGCTGGCCTTGGCGCTGGGCGGCTGCCCGGCTGGCGCTGGCGCTGGGCGGCTGCCCGGCTGGCGCTGGTGCTGGCCGGCTGCCCGGATGGCGCTGGCGCTGGGCGGCTGCCCGGCTGGCGCTGGCGCTGGGCAGCAGCCTGGCTGGCGCTGGCGCTGGACGGCTGACCGGCTGGCGCTGGGCGGCTGCCCGGCTGGCGCTGGGCGGCTGCCCGGCTGGCGCTGGGCGGCTGCCCGGCTGGCGCTGGAGCTGGGAGGCTGCCCGGCGGGCGCTGGTGCTGGGAGGCTGCCCGGCGGGCGCTGGCGCTGGGCGGCTGCCCGGCTGGCGCTGGTGCTGGGCGGCTGCCCGGCTGGCGCTGGTGCTGGGCGGCTGCCCGGCTGGCGCTGGGCGGCTGCCCGGCTGGCGCTGGGCGGCTGCCCGGCTGGCGCTGGGCGGCTGCCCAGCTGGCGCTGGGCGGGTGCCCGGCTGGCGCTAGGCGGCTGCCCGGCTGGCGCTGGGCGGGTGCCCAGCTGGCACTGGGCGGCTGCCCGGCTGGCGCTGGCGCTGGGCGGCTGCCCGGCTGGCTCTGGCGCTGGGCGGCAGCCCGACTGGCGCTGGTGCTGGGCGGCTGCCTGGCTGGCGCTGGGCAGCTGCCTGGCTGGCACTGGACGGCTACCCGGCTGGCGCTGGGTGGCTGCCCGGCTGGCACTGGGCGGCTGCCCTGCTAGCGCTGGGCGGCTGCCGCACTGGCGGCGGGCGGCTGCCGCACTGGCGCTGGGCTGGCCGCCCGGCTGGCGCTGGGTGGCTGCCCGGCTGGCGCTGGGCGGCGGGCGGCGGGCACTAAAAGTTAGTTAATTCTTATAGGTAAAATGAGATTGAAAAATTTAGTAAACATTAAAACAGGTTAAGTACATTATAAATAATGCAAGCCAAAAAAAAAAGACAAATAAAGATGGAAGCCATAAAAGTAAAAAGAACGTGATGTTATCAAAGAAATATATAGTAACAACGGAAATGTTACACTTCATCTTTGTACATTTTAGAAAGGCAACAATTGCGCTATAAACTGTATTTTAGACGCAGTATGAAACTGGTTCTTCAGTTAACGCTATGTCGAAACAACGACCGCATTGTATAATGAGGGATCACGGGTCAACAAGCAGTCAAGTGGCACAACAGCACCATTTGCTCTAAAACAGGTGAGATTAAACACACTACCAGATGACCTGTCATTCAATTGACATATCTAGAAGTCATGGCATTATATGATATTTCAAAATGCCCTGGGATGGTTTTGATATAACAAAACTTCTCAACCTTATTTTGACATATGAAAAGTACCTGGAATTGTTTTGACATATGAAAAGTTAATGGAATTGTCTTGACATATGAAAAGTCATTGGAACTGTTTTGATATATAAGAAGTCCACAGAATTGTTTTGACATATGAAAAGTTACTGGAATTGCTTTGACATGAAAAGTCCATGGAATTGTTTTGACATGTGAAAAGTCAATGGAATTGTTTTGACATATGAAAAGACCATGGAATTGTTTTAACATATGATAAGTCCATGGAATTGTTTTGACATGTGAAAAGTCCATGGAATTGTTTTAACATGTGAAAAGTCCATGGAATTGTCTTGACATGTGACAAGTCCATGGAATTGTTTTGACATGTGAAAAGTCAATGGAATTGTTTTGACATATGAAAAGTCAATGGAATTGTTTTGACATATGAAAAGTTACTGGAATTGCTTTGACATGAAAAGTCCATGGAATTGTTTTGACATATGAAAAGACCATGGAATTATTTTAACATATGATAAGTCCATGGAATTGTTTTGACATGTGAAAAGTCCATGTAATTGTTTTGACATATGAAAAGACCATGGAATTGTTTTAACATATGATAAGTCCATGGAATTGTTTTGACATGTGAAAAGTCCATGGAATTGTTTTAACATGTGAAAAGTCCATGGAAGTGTCTTGACATGTGACAAGTCCATGGAATTGTTTTGACATGTGAAAAGTCAATGGAATTGTTTTGACATATGAAAAGTCAATGGAATTGTTTTGACATGTGAAAAGTCAATGGAATTGTTTTGACATATGAAAAGTCAATGGAATTGTTTTAACATGTGAAAAGTCAATGGAATTGTTTTAACATGTGAAAATTCAATGGAATTTTTTTGACATGTGAAAAGTCTATGGAATTGTTTTAAAATGTGAAAAGTCCATGGAATTGTTTTGACATGTGAAAAGTCAATGGAATTGTTTTGACATGTGAAAAGTCAATGGAATTGTTTTGACATATGAAAAGACCATGGAATTGTTTTAACATGTGAAAAGTCCATGGAATTGTTTTGTCATGGGAAAAGTCAATGGAATTGTTTTGACATATGAAAAGTCAATGGGATTGTTTTGACATATGAAAAGTTACTGGAATTGTTTTGACATGTGAAAAGTCAATGGAATTGTTTTGACATGTGAAAAGTCAATGGAATTGTTTTGACATGTGAAAAGTCAATGGAATTGTTTGACATATGAAAAGTCAATGGAATTGTTTTAACATGTGAAAAGTCAATGGAATTGTTTTAACATGTGAAAATTCAATGGAATTTTTTTGACATGTGAAAAGTCCATGGAATTGTTTTAAAATGTGAAAAGTCCATGTAATTGTCTTGACATGTGACAAGTCCATGGAATTGTTTTGACATGTGAAAAGTCAATGGAATTGTTTTGACATATGAAAAGACCATGGAATTGTTTTAACATGTGAAAAGTCCATGGAATTGTTTTGTCATGGGAAAAGTCAATGGAATTGTTTTGACATATGAAAAGTCAATGGAATTGTTTTGACATATGAAAAGTTACTGGAATTGTTTTGACATGTGAAAAGTCAATGGAATTGTTTTGACATGTGAAAAGTCAATGGAATTGTTTTGACATGTGAAAAGTCAATGGAATTGTTTTGACATATGAAAAGTCAATGGAATTGTTTTGACATGTGAAAAGTCAATGGAATTGTTTTGACATGTGAAAAGTCAATGGAATTGTTTTGACATATGAAAAGTTACTGGAATTGTTTTGACATATGAAAAGTCAATGGAATTGTTTTGACATGTGAAAAGTCAATGGAATTGTTTTGACATATGAAAAGTCAATGGAATTGTTTTGACATATGAAAAGTCAATGGAATTGTTTTGACATGTGAAAAGTCAATTGAATTGTTTTGACATGTGAAAATCAATTGAATTGTTTTGACATATGAAAAGTTACTGGAATTGTTTTGACATGTGAAAAGTCAATGGAATTGTTTTGACATGTGAAAAGTCAATGGAATTGTTTTGACATGTGAAAAGTCAATGGAATTGTTTTGACATATAAAAAGTCCTTTGAATTGTTTTGACATGTGAAAAGTCAATGGAATTGTTTTGACATGTGAAAAGTCCATGGAATTGTTTTGACATATGAAAAGTTACTGGAATTGCTTTGACATGAAAAGTCCATGGAATTGTTTTGACATGTGAAAAGTCCATGGAATTGTTTTGACATATGAAAAGTCCATGGAATTGTTTTGAAATGGGAAAAGTCAATGGAATTGTTTTGACATATGAAAAGTTACTGGAATTGTTTTGACATATGAAAAGTCCATGGAATTGTTTTGACATATGAAAACTCAATGGAATTCTTTTGACATATGAAAAGACCATGGAATTGTTTTAACATATGATAAGTCCATGGAATTGTTTTGACATATGAAAACTCAATGGAATTGTTTTGACATGGGAAAAGTCAATGGAATTGTTTTGACATGGGAAAAGTCAATGGAATTGTTTTGACATATGAAAAGTTACTGGAATTGTTTTGACATATGAAAAGTCCATGGAATTGTTTTGACATATGAAAACTCAATGGAATTGTTTTGACATATGAAAAGTCATTGGAATTGTTTTCCCATATCACTGTTATGAAATATTAAAAAAGATCTTGAACTCTTATGAGCTATTAAGAAGATCTAGCACTGCTTTGACACATTAGAGGAGATAGTGCTACTTTTCCTCTTTAATAGGACCTAGCGCTGTTTTTACGCATTAAGAGGATCTTGCAATGTTTTGATACAGGAGAGGCCCTTCACAGTTTTGACACAGGTAGTATCTAGCAATGTTTTGATACAACAAGAGCATCTGAAACTGCTTTGCCATTTTAAGAGGACCTAGCACTGATCTTACACATTAAAACGAACCAACTCTGTGGGGTTATGGTGGCCTGGAGGTAGCGTCCTTGCCTGGCAATTGCCGGACTGGGGTTCGAGTCCCGCTTATACCCGTTAGTTCCTTTGGTCGCTCCAACCTCACCAACCTTACATTGAGAGGCCCTAGCACAGTTCTGATTCATTAAGAGGACCTCAAACTGCTTTAGTACAATAAAACCTAGCACTATTTTGACTCATTAAGAATCCCTTGAAAGGGAAGCCTGCTGCTATTGAAGATAAGAAGCCGTTGAAATAGCAAAATAGTGTTGTTTTTATTTTAAACTAGTATACACAACCCGTCAAAATTACGGCTAAATATTTACATATGGACCCACACGCACAGATTGATTCAACTATTCCATCCCTTCCCCCTTCATCAACTACAACACGCCTGTTTGGGCAATTCTATATATATGTGTATATATATATATATATATATATATATATATATATATATATATATATATATATATATATATATATATATATATACATACATACATGCATACATACATGTTATTTTGTTCATTTGTCTTTTTACAATTGCAAATGAACCTATAGTAGATTCTTTAAAGAATAATGATGAAAGGGCACGGTCATAATTTTACCAGCCGCTATGAAATTTGAGTCACTTTATAAAAAAAACAAATCGGAATTTCAAATTTATATTTTTACCTTATAGGATGAAATACGTTTTCCTTGTCTACATATAAATGGGGATTTTGCATAAGGAACTATATTTCCTAGAGGGATGAAGACCTATCCCCCCCCCCCCCTCCTTCCACCATCATCCTATCCCTGTACCGTACAGAGGAAATCCTCTCCCTTCTAAGAGCAACCAAATAGGGGCTTCCTAAATCCTACAACAAGTCATCCTATGCTCTTAGGTGATCCTACTACGATCATTACTACACCCTATTCCTTTCCTTTTTTTTTTTATCTTTTCTTTTCAATTTTATTTTTCTAGCCTTTTTATACCAATTGTAAAACATTCTAATTTAATTGTTCTTTACTTCTCTTGTAGTTTATTTATTTCCATTCCTCGCTGGATCATTTTTCCGTATTGTTGCCCTTGGGCTTAACAGTATCCTGCGTTTCCAACTAGGGTTGTAGCTTAGCTAATGATAATAATAATAATAATAATAATAATAATAATAATAATAATAATAATAATAATAATAATAATTGATATTAGCATTTTAATCTTTCATTTTCTATTTCCTGCTGACCAGCATTCTGCGTGGTACATAAAACACCTGATGCTGGGGAAGTTTATTTAACACTAAACTAAATATGAGAAATAATGAACAATTCAAATAAAATATTTTATGAACAAATTCGAAAATTTTGTAGTTTCTTGAAAGAAAATTACCCTCTACATTTTGAGGAAGGTGAATTTCACAGCTCCGTCCTACAGATAATAAAAAAAGAATGTCCTTCCTCATTTCCTTTAATTTCTAAGATAAAGGATTCGCCAAGGACCTCCCTCCGACCTTCCTAAAATCAAGGAAGGGAATCCTGCTGCTATTGAAGATGAGAAGCCGTTTACGGAGGAAAATGATGTTTATTTTCTTTTAAACTAGTATACGCAACCTGTCAAAAAGACGGCGAAATATTTCGATATGCTTTCACACGTACATACAGATTCAACTCTTCCCATCCCCTCCCCCTTTACGAACTACAACGCGGCAGTTTGGGATATTCTTAGGAGGAGGAGGAGGAAGAGGAGGCACAAAATAACCGTCATCATGGTTACTGTGAGAGACATCAGAGGAAAAGCTAACTATACCAAGGCATTTTGAATTCGTATGTGGTTTGAATGAGAGAGAGAGAGAGAGAGAGAGAGAGAGAGAGAGAGAGAGAGAGAGAGAGAGAGAGAGAGAGAGAGAGAGAGAGAGATGCTATTAATAAGGTCATATTATTTATGACTTGCATTCAAATTAATAAACTCGTCATAAGAGAGAGAGAGAGAGAGAGAGAGAGAGAGAGAGAGAGAGAGAGAGAGAGAGAGAGAGAGAGAGAGGAGAGAGAGAGAGAGAGAGAGCCTTACCTTATCGCCTTATTTTTTGTGGGTTCCCCAAGGTCCCTCAGTGTGAGGCACCTCGTATATCCACCAGAGAGTTGCTTATGCATCTTCCGGTGTATTTTGCATCTTCCAGTCTTGGATGGTCTGGGATGCAAATAATACGGCCATATTATCTATGACTTGCATTCAAATTAATAAACTCTTCATGAGAGAGAGAGAGAGAGAGAGAGAGAGAGAGAGAGAGAGAGAGAGAGAGAGAGAGAGAGAGAGAGAGAGATACCAATAATGTCATATCATTTATGACTTGCGTTCAAATCAACAAACTCTTCATGCGTCTATGAACATGCCGTAACATACACATCGAAGGTAAATGATTTGGCGTAAATAAAGGGAAATGCGTCATAATTGTGTTTGTCTTTTTGAAGAAAAGAATCTTAACAACAAGAGACCAATAACATAAATGTTAGATTTCTGAATCAGGTAAATGTCTGTCTAAAATTAACTATTTCCTCATGAAATATATATATATATATATATATATATATATATATATATATATATATATATATATATATATATATATATATATATATATATATATATATATATATACATATATGTATATATATGTATATATATATACATATATATATATGCCTGTGTGTAGAAAGTACATAAACATACACGTGATTTGCATAAGATGAAGAAGTAATTAAGTACTATAACCACGAAAAGAACAGTGAAAAGACTTGATTGGCGTTAGTACTCTCGACATTAATACGCAAAAAGGGCAAACTCCAGCAAGTATATTCATTTCTCCTTTCGTGGCTATAACATAAATATAAATATATATTTACATATATACACTGTATATATATATATATATATATATATATATATATATATATATATATATATATATATATATCACTACTCACTCACTAAATCCCGTTCGGAATTCTCCGGGTTGGGTCCTGCATCTGATATCGCCATTCTCTCCATATATATATATATATATATATATATATATATATATATATATATATATATATATATATATATATATAGATATATATATATATATATATATATATATATATATATAAATAATTTGCTAACTTGCAGAATATAACGGACAACTTAAGAGCTAAAAATTCATTGGTCTTTATAAACAAAGGGAAAAATACCATTTGGGTCTACTCGTTCATAAGCATCAACGTCCATCGAGTGTCTTAATTTCACAGGACCGAAAAGCTGAACTTGTTGTGTCAATAGTAGAAAGGGGAGGATGATTCTGCTGCAGCTGATGATGATGATGATGATGATGATGATGATGATGATATATATATATATATATATATATATATATATATATATATATATATATATATATATATATATATATATATATATATGCATGAGGGGGCGTGTGCGAGTGCATGTGAGTAGGTACCCCGTTCAATTATTAACTGTGATTTGAACATTGTTTAATCTCGGGCCTGCCTTTAATTGGACCCTTTATGTTCCAAGAAATTCTTCGACAATTCATTTCTCCCACCCGTCTTCTCTCCTCTTCGTGTCTCCTTTCCATTTATGCTTTTAATCTTGTGTGTCTTTTTCGTAGATTGTTTAATTGGCCGGATCCTTCGTTCTTTTTCTAATCTTCCCGTAACCTAACTTTCATTTTGATGTCCCGATTGCGTATCAGTCTTTTGGGGGTCCTGGTGAGGGAGGCAAACTCTTTCCTCAGAGTATTCGTTGACCAGTTCCTCCTCTCCTGCTGGAGTGCTTCTTGGTAGATCTTCCTTTAACGAATATCTTGAAGACTTACATGTTCGTTGTTTTTCCTTGAAGTCCCCATAGTCCAGTGTGAATTCTTTGCTGAACGTGGCGAAGAAGACCAAACTCGAGCAAGAGCTACGAAGGAATCCTGGACAAATCTTCGCGCTCTTTTCTAAGTCTTCATTTATCTCCATTTGTTACATCCATTTTCATTTAAAATTTTCTATATAGTTGTGATAACAATAATGGAAATGTCTGAAGTCTATAGCAATCCCAAATACAACTCTTCGAATCGTGTTGAAAATCATGAATCTTCCAAATGTCTTCGGCAGAAAAGATGATTCTTACTCTGAAACGAATATGTTATCTTCAAAGATTTCCCTTTTTTCATTCGATTATTTTTTTCTTCTTGTTCATAGTTTTATCAGAGAGAGAGAGAGAGAGAGAGAGAGAGAGAGAGAGAGAGAGAGGAGAGAGAGAGAGAGAGAGAGAGAGAGAGAGAGAGAGGAGAGAGAGAGAGAGAGAGAGATATGTATGCGTCAAAAGGATGCAATTAACCTCTGAAGACTTTCTGAGATTATCTCCAGAGCTCCCAAAAAAGAATTCTCTTATGAAAACTTCGTCATTTTTTTTTCTTAAGTTAGACTGAAGAAATTTAGATATCTTTCAGATCCTTTCAGATCCTCCTGCGAAGTTTCTGCTTTATTCTGCAAAATCTTCGTTTCTTGTTGATCGTAAACTGATCAAGGACTTGTTATCTGTTCTCTTTTTCGGATGCTTTCATCCTTCTCTTCTGTTCTCCTTTCTGTCTCCCTCTACTTTCTGTATTTTCTGTCACACTGCTTTCCTGGTACCACTTGTCATTGTTCCCTTCTTGATGAGGTATTTTTATTTTTCTAACATTCCTGATCAAAGACTAATGGCAATTTGAAGTCGATTGGCGAATGTACCGGAATTCCATATTTCTTCTCATAGAGAGTCTAAGGACCTTTTGGAGCCCTGACAAGAATGCATTCAACTTTCCTACTAATAACGAAATACAACTTCCAGTCGAACAAGAAGTTGGAGTAGTTTTGAATCATATATATATATATATATATATATATATATATATATATATATATATATATATATATATATATATATATATATATATATATATGCCTTTTTTTGCAAAGGGAATCGGTTAGATTTCGACAGTCGTCTCAATCTTGATCTTAAATCGACACTGCTTTCCTGGTTCCACTTGTCGTTGCTTGTTTCTTGACAAGGTATTATTCCTTTTTTAACATTTCTGCTCGGAGACTAATGACAATTTGAATCTGATTTGAGATTGTAACAGAATTCCATATTTCTTCTCGGAGTCTAAGAACATTTTGGTGCACTGACAGGAATGCATTCAATTTTACTACAAATGACAAAATACGACTTCCATTAGAACTAGAATTAGGAGTTGGGAGAGTTTTCAAGCATATTCCGGATGCTGAAGCATGTTTAAAATCTCCAAAAAGTCTTCATAAGTCTTCTTCTTTGTCTGCATCTTTTCAAAGAAGAACACTCATGAAGACTTTTTTGGAGATCTTAAAGTCTTCATGAGTCTTCTTCTTTGAAAAGATGCAGACAAAGAAGACTCATGAAGACTTCTTGGAGATGTTAAAAAGTCTTCAGCATCCAGAATAGGCTTCAAAAAGTCTTCATGAGTAATAAATTAAAACTAAGCCTGATAGAGGAATCTCTATTGTTGGCCTGGCAGGGCTTTCCTCTTCCCGCCGGCCCCGGCGCTGGCCGGCTGCCCTTGCCAGCCGCGGCGGTGCCCAGCTGCCCTCCGCCGGCCCCGGCGCTGGCCGGCTGTCCCCCCGCCGGCCCCGGCGCTGGCTGGCTGCCCCCCGCCGGCCCCGGAGCTGGCCGGCTGCTCCCCACCGGCCCCGGCGCTGGCCGGCTGCCCCCGCCGGCCCCGGCACTGGCCGGCTGCCCCCACCGGCCTCGGCGCTGGCCGGCTGCCCCCCGCCAGCCCCAGCGCTGGCCGGCTGCCCCCTCCGGCCCCGGCCGGCTGCCCCCTCCGGCCCCGGCCGGCTGTCCCCTCCGGCCCCGGCCGGCTGCCCCCTCCGGCCCCGGAGCTGGCCGGCTGCCCCCTCCGGCCCCGGAGCTGGCCGGCTGCCCCCGCCGGCCCCGGAGCTGGCCGGCTGCCCCCCGCCGGCTGCAACAATGGGTTGTGAGGGAAACACAAGTGTGTGTCTTTCCTTTCTGAATTGTTATGCTATACTATGCATATCCAGTGATACATAGTTCACTTGATACTCATGGAAATTTCTTCTCTTTACAGAAGGACACTCCGAAGTGGGGAAGTGCTTTCTGCAATGTCAGCAGCAAGAACCTCTGCGGACATGAGTTTTGTAGGAGACACGCAGCATACGCTGTCTCCAAGGATGATCTCCGGTATTGGGACCCTCAGGTATGTACTGTGTGCACTAACCTGATTAATGAGACATTTAAATAGCTAGGAAGAAGCTTCGTACCTGGGTAAGGGGCTTCCAAAAGAACACTTCTGGCCCTTATCTTCCAAGTGAGAAGATGAGGGCGTATCCTTTCCCTAAGGCATCAGCTGATGCAGTGATTCCCCAGCCTCAAGAGGAGATCCCCTAAGTTCAGATCCAGGTGGATGCTGAAGTCGCGGTCGCGATGCAAGACATCCAGCTAAATGACAGGATGTCTGATGTGGACGGGTGTCAGGAGGAAGACCTCCTGGCAGAAGCCCAGGATGAAGTTCAAGCCCCTCTACATCGGCCGGTCTCCCAGTAGAGCTGGGACAGGCCCTCTCTTCTATTGTTGGAATGATCCAACAAATGCAGAAGGAGAATCAGGAGAAGGCGGCTGCAATGGAACTGCGAATGCAGTGCCTTGCAGAATCACATGGGCCCCAGAAAAAGCTCAATGTGAAAGACCTTCCCTTGTGCTCAGATGCTAACCCATGGAGGTATGCCGAGCACATGCCGATGACGACTGGAAAGATCGTCATCTCGGATAAGCTGGGCTCAGTTCCCCTGGAGGGTGGAATTCTGGCCCAGCAAGGCATCATATCCGGACTGTTATGTCCGGCTGAGGAAGGAACCAGCTTCAAAGGAGGAGACAGAGCCGAAGGAGGTCATAGTGATGGACCATGCTAAGGCTCAAGCTCTACTTTCATCCTCGATGAAAGAGAGGGGCTTCTCTAACTCAAAGGTAGCTGCATTGAATAGGAAGCTCCCTTCCTTTGTGTCCTCGCCTACTAGAGCCTTCCCCCTTTTACAGAAAGGGTTTCTGGCTGTACTAAAAGCAATCGAGGCCGGCAAGTCTTGCCCCTCCCTAGAGGAGTGTAAACCCTTGTCGCTGGCCCTGCCTATGGACCACAAAGACTGGAAGGACGTCCATCTTACGTTCTCAGTGGGAAAGTTGGAGGCTGATATTGCCGGACGTCAGTTCGGCAAGGACCTCCCTAAGCTGTCTGACTTTCTTTTGCGAAGTGAGTTCGATACAAAAGAAAGACTGACTGCCTCAATGTCTCTTCAGACTACTCTCGAGACGATGGCAAGTGACCCCAAGGTCCATGAAATGTTCATGGTAGTGGCCAAGCCTCATCTGGCCACAGTGACGAAGGACCTTTATGGCTTCGTCAAGGCAAGGAGAGCTTGTAGGGAGTTCGTGTTTACCTCGGCTACGGTGAGGCACGAGCTAAAGAAACTAATCTCCTCCA
Source organism: Palaemon carinicauda (assembly GCF_036898095.1). NCBI lineage: Eukaryota > Metazoa > Arthropoda > Malacostraca > Decapoda > Palaemonidae > Palaemon > Palaemon carinicauda. Next base: position 12,370,467 of record NC_090732.1, read on the forward strand.
ACATTTGGGGAAAAGACCTTTTTCCCTACCGACTTGGTCAAAGAAGTTGTTGATAAAGCCGCCTTGGAGAATAGAAACCTTCTCCAGAAGTGGGGCCTGGCTATCAAAAGAAAGTCTTCCCCGGATGAGGGTCCTCAACCAAAGAGGAAGACTATGAGGACTAGGCTACCGTCTCGGCCAGCCAAGCCTCTTAGACAGCAACAGCAACTGCAATTGCCATTGCCCCCAGTGCCCCAGATCGTGGCACAAACCCCGACCACCTTTCAGTGGGTACCCCAGGCCGTGTCGACACAGTCCACGGCATTCACCCCAGCGTTCGAAGGGCAGTCTACTTCCTTTCGAGCAAAGCCTAGAGGAGCAGCCAGAGGCTCGTCTAGACGCCCCTCAAGGGGAAGGGGATTCAGGGGTGGTCGTGGTCAGGAAGGCAAGACCTCAGGACGGCAGTCCAAGTGAGGTGATACCGGTAGGAGGGAGACTTCTGAAATTTCGGGATCGGTGGACCTTCGATCCCTAGGCCCACAGCCTACTCAAGAATGGACTGGGCGGGAGCTGGTACAGCACTCCACCCCCGTACCTTCGGTTTTTCCAACACTCCACCCCCGTTATGGAGGAGTACGTTCAAGAACTGTTGGAGAAAAAGGGTGAAGCCCATCAATTTCTAAGGGAGGCTGTTTTGTGTTCCCAAGAAAGACTCGGAAAAGCTCAGAGTCATTCTGGACTTGTCGCCACTTAACAAGTTCATAGTGAATTGCAAATTCAAAATGCTAACACTGCAACACATAAGGACCTTACTGCCCAAGAGGGCATATTCCGTCTCTATAGACTTGTCAGACGCCTACTGGCACATTCCAATTAGCCATCGACTCTCCCCCTACCTAGGGTTCAGGCTACAACGAAGACTATACGCCTTCGGAGCCATGCCATTCGGGCTAAACATAGCCCCAAGGATTTTTACGAAGCTTGCGAGCGTAGCTCTCAAACAATTTCGCCTAAAGGGAATTCAGGTAGTAGCCTACCTGGACGACTGGTTGGTGTGGGCAGCATCCGAGACAGAATGCTTGCAAGCTTCCAGTCAAGTGATCCAGTTCCTAGAGTACCTAGGCTTCAAGATCAACAGAAAAAGTCTCGACTTTCTCCATCTCAAAAGTTCCAGTGGCTAAGATCCACTGGGACCTTTTGTCACACCGTTTCTCCACCCCGGCGAAGAAAAGGAAGGAGATAGCGGGTTCTATCAAGAGACTTCAAGATTCCGAAAGGATATCAAGACACGAGCAGGAGAGAGTACTGCGCTCTCTCCAGTTTGCTTCGGTGACAGACCCAGTGCTAAGAGCACAGCTAAAGGATGCAATCGGAGTTTGGAGAAGTTATGCATCAAACACGTGAAGAGATCTGAGAAGACCAGCCGCTTCGGCTAAGTACTCTTCTCAGGCCTTGGTCCCAAGCCAGACATCTAAAGAAGTCAGGTTCTTCTTCAGCCACCTCCCCCGTCGGTGACGATTCACTCAGACGCCTCGAAGGAGGGATGGGGAGGTCACTCTCATCGGAAAAAAGTCCAGGGGACTTGGTCCAGGCTATTCAAGACCTTTCTCATAAAACTTTCTAGAAGCTAGGGCAGTGCTCCTTACCTTAAAGAAAGTCTCCCCGCGTCATTCGTTCCACATAAAGTGGTGATAGACAGCGAGGTAGTTGTGAGATACTTGAATCGACAAGGATCGAGGTCACCACCTCTCAACCAGGTGATGTTGGCCGTCTTCCGATTGGCGGAAAAGAAGAAGTGGTACCTGTCGGCAGTTCACCTTCAAGGAGTCCGCAATGTGACAGCGGACGCTCTATCCAGGTTCACACCGATAGAGTCGGAATGGTCCTTAGACGCAGGATCATTCTCCTTCATTCTGAATCAGTCCCAGAACTGCAGATAGACCTCTTTGCGACGAAAGACAACAAGAAGTTGCCCCTGTACGTGCCCCGTACGAGGACCCCTTAGCGGAAGCAGTGGACGCGATGTCCCTCGACTGGAACAGATGGTCCAAGATTTATCTGTTCCCTCCTCACAACCTTCTGTTGAGGGTCCTCAACAAACTGAGATCCTTCAAAGGGTAGCGGCAATAGTGACCCACAAGTGGCCGAACAGCGTGTGGTTCCTCCTGGCATTGGAACTGTAGCTGAAGTTTGTACCACTACCAGATCCAGTTCTGACCCGGCGAGTCCAGAAGTCAACTGTCTGCGCTTCATTACAGAAAACCCGGACCCTGCAGTTCATGATTTTCTCTCCCTAGCGGTGAGAAAGCGTTTCGGGATTTCGAAAGCCAGTATAGACTTCCTTGAGGAATATAAGTGCAAATCTACTAGAAGGCAATATGAGTCATCTTGGAGAAAATGGGTGGCCTTTTGTCAAGGCGAAGATTCCGCAGGAGATCTTGACAGACTTCTGCTTATCTTTTTTCCCCACCTCCATGGTCAAGGGTTGGCAGCGAACACGATTTCAGTGTGTAAGTCTGCTTTGACAAGACCCATTCTATATGTCTTCCAGGTCGACCTAGGTAACGAGATCTTTAATAAAGTCCCGAAAGCCTGTGCTAGGCTCAGACCTTCAGCACCTCCAAAGCCCATTTCATGGTCTTTAGACAAGTTCTTCATTTCGCTTCTCTGTTGAGCAATGAAGAGTGTGCGTTAAAGGATTTGACACAAAAAGTTATTTTCCTATTTTGCACTCGCGTCCGGGGCCAGGGTTAGTGAGATTGTAGCCTCTCGAGAGAGGCAGGTCGTGTTCAGTTCCTGGATGGGGAAGAACTGAACCTGTTTCCGGATCCTACGTTTCTCGCCAAGAATGAGTTACCCACCAACAGGTGGGGTCCCTGGAGAATCTGCCCTCTGAAAGAAGATGCATCTCTATGTCCAGAAGAATGCCTAAAGGTCTATCTTCATAGAACTTCAGACTTCAAGGGTGGTCAACTATTCAGGGGAGAAACATCAGGCTCAAATTTATCTCTGAATCAACTCAGAGCGAAAATCACATATTTTATTCGCAGAGCGGATCCTGACAATACACCCGCAGGTCACGATCCGAGGAAAGTTGCCTCATTCTTAGATTTCTTTAATTGTATGGATTTTGAACATCTCCGTTCATACACTGGCTGGAAGTCTTCCAGAGTGTTCTTTCGCCACTATGCGAAGCAAGTAGAGGAACTAAAAGAGATCTGTGGTAGCAGTGGGTCGCGGTGTTAACCCTACTGTTTAACTCTGCGAGGAACAGTGGTCTTAATTGGGACGATTAATTCCAGGGTGAGTGTGTAGTTACATACTGTACTACAAACTAAGTGAGGGCACTGTGTTGCCCATCCAGACTGTTCCATTTCCGAAGGTGAACCTAGCATAAGTGCAGACATGTGTGCCGAGCGTTTCTAACGCTAATGTCATTGATTTGTAATACAGGCTTTTATGACTTTGATACCTCGGTATCTTGAAAGTGGCATCTAATGTTTTTTCTTTCAGACAAACAAGCTCTGTTTACTATCATACTTATGCTTAAAGTTTTAGGTTATCCTCTTCTTATATATATATATATAATTGTGGTTAACCTGTCTATTTATTGCCTGTCAATAATCTGGTTCTTGAGTACCTTGCGTCTCCTTCACCTGTGTCAATTTATTGGTATAATTGAGCATTCATTCTATGTACCTTATCTGGGATAATTCTAATAGAATTGTTCCTTTATGCAAGCTATGTTGCATTGGTTTTCCTCGTATGCGGATATAAAACCTTTGTCCAATACAAGTATTGTGCGGAAAACTGGTCGATATTTCATATTGACGCAGTGGTCCTTTACAAACTATGCTTAACTTAATATAGGGCGAGACCACTATATTAGCTTGCCTGGTATTCATACATAGATATATGTACTCTTCGAGACTTTTCCAGAGTCTAGTAGGACTCTTCCCTGTAGGGGGCAGGAAGCTCTAACATAGTTTATAGTTAGTTGAAAAGATGTATAACGGTAACATCTTAGGTCTCTAGGTCTAGTCGACCGGGAAAAAAAAAAATTACCTCCGGGGAGTACGGCACGTTCTGAGAATCCACAGATACAGTAATGCTCTGGTACACTTCCATCAGAACGACATGGCTTGAGCCCAAAAAACGGATTTTGAGCGAAGCGAAAAATCTATTTTTGGGTGAGATGGCCATGTCGTCCTGATGGACCCGCCCTTGCCTTTCTAAGAAAGGGCTGTAGGACCCCTCCCTACATACAGTATCTGTAGCACCTCGTGTACGCTACAAGGAATACAGATGGCGCCAGGATTGGCGCCAGGCACGCATACGAATCGGGGGATAGGGAAGCCTTGGGAGCGGCTCCCCCTTTTTCTTTCCCGAATTCGTATCTCGTCAATCACCTCCTACGAGACGAAATCTCTGTCCAGGATGTAGATTGCCATGTGACGTGTCTAGAATACGTCCTCTGATATGTCACGATATCCCTTTCACGAGGGATACTCGCTCCAGGAGTTAGAATTCTGGTACCTTAAGGTAAATTCTCTGGGAATATCGCCGTAGTTGTAATATACCCTAGGAAGCTACCCTATAGGAACTTCCATCAGGACGACATGGCCATCTCACCCAAAAATAGATTTTTCGCTTCGCTCAAAATCCGTTATATATATACATACATATATATATATATACAGGTATATATATCATCTACGCCTATTGATGTGAAGGCCTCGGTTATATTTCGCCAGTCGTCTCGATCTTGAACTTGAATCAATACATCATTTATCATCTACTTGAAAAATTATATAATCAAATAGATAAAGTAAGCGAAAACAACCAAAATAATATCACAGAAGTGTATTAAATGAACATATACAAAAAGGAACATTCATATTTTTATTGTTCTTCCCTGAAGTCGCCATAATCCAGCGTGAATTCTTTGCTGAACGAGGCGGTGGATTCGCCCCTCGCCTCAATCATAAAAGCTGAATACCACACTCGAGCGAGAGCTACAGAGGAATTCTGGACGAATCTTCGTGTTCTTTTCCAAGTCTTCATTTATTCTCTACTATTCTCCCCCATCTTCATTTTAAATGTGATGTATAGTTGTGGATATATCTGAAGACTATGGCAATCTCAAACATCACTCTCCGATTCGCGTTGAAGATGAAGAATCTTCCAAATGTCTTTTCTTACGATTAAATGGATTTGTTCTCTTCCAAGATTTCTCTTTCCTTCGTTTATTTTACCCCTTTTTCGGAATTGTATCAGATTGGAGAGAGAGAGAGAGAGAGGAGAGAGAGAGAGAGAGAGAGAGAGAGAGAGAGAGAGAGAGAGAGAGAGAGAGAGAGAGAGAGAATATATATGTATCGAAAGCCCGCAATTCTTCTCTGAAGACTTTCTGCGAATACCTGCGGAGCTCCGGAAAAGGCATTCTCTTATGAAGACTTCTTCCTCATTCTTTTTTCTCACATCAGATATTCTTATCATTCATTATTCTCTACTTCTCCGTAGTTTCCGCCTTATTCTGCACAATTTTCATTTTGGGTTCTTCAACATTATTGACTTTACTTTCTCATTTCAAATCTGTGCTATCAAAAATGATCAACGAATTATTAGTTTACCTTTTCGGATTCTTTCATTCTTCTCTCCCGTTCTCCCTTCTGTCTCCCGCTTCCT
>NC_090732.1:12388630-12476130 GCF_036898095.1 Palaemon carinicauda
GTAATAGAATGACTTAATATCTTTCGAAGAGGTTTTAAGACATAACTGCCTTTGGAAAATAGGAAACTACCAAGATAAGCAATTCTAACTAAAAAATTAGGGGCAAACCTGTAAAAAATGACTGAAGCATCATCGCTGGAGGTGAGGAACCTTTAAACAAGGTAGTATTCTCTGGAAACGCGAGTATTTTTTTTTTCTTTTATTATAAAAATACAAATACATTTTATTCATTTACATTTTTTGTGTAATTATTCTATTTACAAAAATATAACAAAAATATAACAAAACATAGATATGAATTCATGTTTACAAATATAAATAAATCAACATAAATCAAAATCAAAATACATGGTCTAGAAATTCTTTTGTTGTGTACTTTGATAAACTGTCTGTATATCTATATCTAATATACATCCTTTGGAGTATTAAGGAAAAGATGACATCGTATAATCAAATAAACAGAATCATCACTTACAGTGTTGTCTTTGCGAGGGAATTAGGGAAATGGAGAACGTAGTGTGGTAAACTACTAGAGCAGCTTCATTTGCCTAATATCTAATATGATTTTATATGCAGTTATTTATACCATTATCAGATTAAATAAACAATGGCCCCAAAACACTAACCAAAGAAGAATCTTCAAGAAAAGATTGATTTAGGCATTATTGTTATTGATATTGTTATTGTTATTGTTATTATTAGCTACAACCCTAATTGGAAAAGCAGGATGCTACAAGCCTAAGGGCTCCAACAGGGAAAATACCCCAGTGAGTATTGGAAATAAGGAAATAGATAAACTATAAGAGAAATAATGAACAATTAAAATAAAATATTCTAAGAGCAGTAACAACATTTAAATAGATATTTCTTATATAAGGTATAAAAAAGACTTATATCAGCCTGCTCAAGAAAAGAAACATTCACATCAAGTTTGAACTTTTGAAGTACTACCAATTCAACTGTCGGGTTAGGAAGATCAATCCACAATACCAACCGTGTGTCGCACGATCGTACATAGTTCATTTTGCGCTTGTATCTTCGCTCTCCCCTCGCACTAAAAAGAACCTGAAAAAAAACATGTCTTGTTTCTCCTCTGTAACATTGTCTGTTTTTTTAACATGAAAATTCTTGTTGCCTTGAACTTTTGTATATAAAGGAGAGTGTTCTATCATAAACTCACTCAGTTGTTTCCAACTTGCCTTTGAGTCACAACCTTCTCTCGGGCAGTCACACACAATACCAACTGCCTGTAACTGCTATTAGTTTATTGCGAGCGAGATCATATAATTCGCATTCAAAAGATGAATCACAAAACTTACATTGAGTACTATGATCAGCCAAATCAAAGGTAACTGAAATAAATACATTCAGTCTATCAGACGTTCAATTTTCATTATCAGAGTCAAGTCGCTTAGCTTAAAAATAAGTGTCTAGCTTTGAAGTATATATCTGTGTAAGCGCCAATCTTTAAACTCCTCAATGGGATAAATGCAATTGACTCGTAATATTTGTAAGCAACACTTAAGCCACCAATAGGAGAAGTGGCTATGGAAATTTCATAAAATTCTGCGCCACGGAGAATAATTCACGTGTATAAAAAAATTATACCTAAATGATGGGTACAATTTTATCGAAATGTCAAGTTCATACACGCGTGCAGAACCGTGCCCCCCACACACATATATAATTTATATATATTTATATATATATATATATATATATATATATATATATATATATATATATATACATATATATATATATATAAATATATATATATATATATATATATATATATATATATATATATATATATATATATATATATATATATACATATACATATACATATACATATACATATGTATGCACACATATATATATATATAGAGAGAGAGTAATACATACATTTGTACTAAATATCGGCATTACTGTATAATATACATAAACAGTGTATATATATATATATATATATATATATATATATATATATATATATATATATATATATATATATATATATATATATGCATATATGTGTATAGCATACATAACCATTTAAAAATTACATATATATGTATACGAATGTATGTATGTTGGAACTGAAATTTACACAAAATTCCACGATGAATTTTCATAAATCTATCTAAATGACAATCTTTTGCAATATGTCGAAACAAAGAAAAAAAAATCCTGAAGAAAAAAAAACTCATTCACTAATCCGGAAGTCTCATCATTAGTCAAATCATATATAGGACACTAAATTGAAAATGATATATTGTATTCAATACTCGCTAGATCTAAAATGACTTCGTATCAAAATTACCATTACAGTTTTAATCCGGCAACGCTAAACTTCCTATTAATGTTAATCCTTTATTAATTAATTTCAATTATGTATATTCCAAGTCCAATACATAGAATTTCTCCAACCTGGTTTAACACCAACTATGAATACATTAATTTTCTTAACGAATAAATATACCACAGTAAACACAATTCTTTGACCCAGACGTCTGTTGTTCAAGAACCTTTATCCACCTTTTCACGCTTCAAGTAAATAACCTTTGATCTGCATTTCGCCAATTAAATGAATTAATAACAAATAAGATTGCACATCAGTCAGTAATCAAATGTATGGTCATTAATAAATGTACCTTCTCCCGCATTAATGGAAGGTAATAGTTTAAAACACCACGCTCTCCATTTACTCCAATATAATGTAATCCTTCAGTTCTCACCTTCTTGCACAGTAATTAGGTGGTTATTTAAATTCTGGGAAAGCAATAATTAGCAAGATATGTTGAAGAGGGGGGAATGTGTTATAAAAAGAAAATAGCTCGGTTTCCTCACTAAACGACTTGGAACTGACATGTCAACATCGTCAACCAAACTGAATTCGTGATGCCAGCGTACATAAACAGAAGTTCGTGATGCCAGAGTATATTTGATATACTATATTCAAAATATTCTTAATAAAAAATTGAGTGATTACTCAAAAGTGTCACTATTTGTAAATTGCATATTTTATGGACACTTTTGAGTAATTAATCCATTTTTAATTAAGTATATTTTGAATAATATTTATACAGTATATCAAATGTACGCTGGCATCACGAACTTCTGTTTATGTACGCTGGCATCATGAATTCTGTTTGGTTGACGATGTTGACATGTCAGTTCCAAGTCGTTTAGTGAGGAAACCGAGCTATTTTCTTTTTATAACACATTCCCCCCTCTTCAACATATCTTGCTAATTATTGCTTTCCCAGAATTTAAATAACCACCTAATTACTGTGCAAGAAGGTGAGAACTGAAGGATTACATTATATTGGAGTAAATGGAGAGCGTGGTGTTGTAAACTATTACCAAATGGAATAACAGTTGATCTACCTACCTGTATAATTAATGAATTACGATTACAATAATTTGGAGTACTCACAGACATCGGGTAGAAGTCGACATCGAACACAAGAGGAGAGAGATGATCCTGTAATAGAAAACAAACATGTTTAAGTATTCAATGAATTGTAAGGATATATTTAATAAATAACATTAATAATTTGGCAAAAGGGTTTTTACGATCGCATGCCCTCGCAGTCATCAACCGCAGTTATTGGTCATGGATCTCAGCCTGTTGCTAAATAGCAAGACTGCTAGGCAGCAGCTGTCCTGTTATTCGCTTTCTACGACACGCAGGACGTACGGTGGTATCCTTACACCCTTACCACTGGGGTGGAAGAGGATACCTTTGATAGAATGTATTGGAGAGGGTGGATCAGGCAACAGACCCTTTAATGTAGGGATAACGGTGGGGAAGAATATTTAAGAAAGAAATCAACCAGTCAGAGCTAGGAAGAGAGAAAGGACAAGGAAGTTGTTTGGTGAAAAATGTGTTCGAAATGTGGGGTCTTGATATCTACGAAAGGCTGAGCAAAATTAGGGGGAATGCCGCAGTGTGGGTAAGAGCATTCAACGTGCTGCCCATAAGCCTTCTATTTAAGTACCTTTACATAGTAGTTAAAGGATGAATGCAGCCGTGACATACTGTTTTTCTCGGTAGCCACCCTTTGGTAAGAGACTCTAATCCATTTTGAAAAGCTCTAGAGCTATTTAATCATTATTCATGTTAATATTCATTAAATAGAGAAGCACTAAGAGGACAGACCTCCGCCAAGGCAGCATATTTCTCGACCTTTTGGACTAATTTTGGACGTTTCGCTCGTACGTGACCTTGATCTTTAAAATTAAAAAAAAAATTATCATTTCCAGCTTTTTATATAACAGTTTAGAATTACTTTACGATTAAAATTGTGGCCGTATGGATGATGACCGGAATTTGACCTTTAGCTTGACCTTGACCTTGGACTCGACCTTGACCTTCGACCTTAACATTTATTAATATGCGCGGAATTTCATGCACTCAAACATGAACCAAGTTTTAAGTCTCTGTGACAACGATGTCCAAACTTATGGCTGATTACGTGAACTGGACACTTTGCTTGACCGTGACCTTTGACCTCGACCTTCCAAAACTTAATTATTTACAGCTTTTTTACATAATAGTTCATCCCAGCAAGTTTCATTACTCTACGATTGAAATTGTGGCCAGGAAGCTGTACACAAACAGCTGGTTTATAAAAAAAAAAATGAATATTTGTTGGTTAGAGTAATTCTTAATAAGGACCCAAAAAGCCTTTAGTCCTCTAATGTCGTGAATAAATAAACGGTTTGTTAAGCCATCAACGATATTGTAGAGAAATTGTACATTATTCAAGATGAACCACTGATTTGGTATTTGATCAATTATTATAAAAAAAAAAAACCGCAGTCAATGCATTAAGCTGATTAAAGCAAATCATTATATCAAATATATGAAATTAGCTCAACGTGAATTATCGAAGGCCCGTTAATATATATCAGCATAGTCGTATAAATATTTTGTGAAATATTATAGAACGTATAATAGCATAAAAAAAGGCAAATGTATTATCTGATTAAAAAATTTTCTAGGGTAAGAATAACTAAAGGAATTAAAAGTTAATTATGTCGTTAACAGGATACTAGCATAGCATATTCGTAGAAATATTTTGTATAATAGTATAAACAAAATAATTTGATAAGTTTTCTTATTAGTAAAAACTAATGATTAGTTAATTATAGCCAATTATAACAAATAAAATGAATATTCCAAACAGATATTATGGTCACTAAAATACTTCACACTAAAACATTATACAATAAGATTACGTAGCGTAAACAAAGTATGGCATTAAATCCTACCTTGCCAAGCAAAACGATAACAAATGGGAGATCACAGCGCACAAGCAATCAAACCCAACCCCAAACGATCACCAACACCGGCCAATGAAAGGCAACCGTCAACAAACCGGGAACTTGCAATCGAAAACAACCACGAAATATCAGTCCACTTATCATGAAACGTCGAGCACAATTGAACGCGTCTAACAAAAAAAAAAAAAAAAAAAAAAAAAAAAAAAAAAAAAAAAAAAAAAAAAAAAAAACACTCTGTTACTCTTAACGACAACACCAGCAGTAAAGTGTTTTTCGTTTTTTCTAACCTTACGATAACAATCGATGGACTCTGAACGGTTGTTTTGAAGCGACATAAAGAAAACTACGCCCGCTAACAACCGTTAAAACACAAACACTCCAATTCTTCGGTATTGGGCAAGTATTCTAAGAACATTAAATAGTGTATAATATATATATATATATATATATATATATATATATATATATATATATATATATATATATATATATATATATATATATATATGCGTAAAAATCACAGGAAAACGTGATGCTCAGATGCAGAGGAACCACAGGGAAAATGAAAATACGAAATATACGCTTAAGTTCTGACTAGTTTCGTGATACTTCTTCAGAGGACTGATTTATTGAGACAGGTTTCTTTACATTTTATAGGGAAAGCAAACGTACGAACATACATATAGAGATTTAGAGAACAATGACACTCCCTTACCCGCTACCTAGGCTTGAGGTGTTAAGTGGGCGGAGTCCCCAAGCTCATTAGACACCTGCCAAAAAGGGTCATTTGTAGTGGCGGGTAAATTCTTGTTTTTTTGACTTTCAGTACAGTTTATTTATATGAAAACACGGTAGCCTTATCTATATAAATACATAAGCAAAACATACACATACATACATACATATATATATATATATATATATATATATATATATATATATATATATATATATATATATATATATACACATACATATATATACACATACATACATATACATACATACATATGTATATATACACTTATATACATACAACATTAATATCATAAACATATAATCATGTATATATCAATACTTATATCTAGCATAGCACTATATAGTGCCAATATACTTATACATACTATATAAAATAATTATACCCTTTAATGAATGGTAGCTCAGGTCTAAATATTAATTTCACAACGACGTTAATTATTCACAATACATTCAATTCTACATTAAGTGGTTAATGTTTTTTTATATAGCTTACAAATCTCTTTACATATAAAGGCGTCGAGTTTATACATTCCATGCCCAACATTCAAGTTGTTTTCAAAGGTTTCTTTTATGAAACTGGACTCTATGATGTTTCTTTCCACTAAGTTATTTGAATGAACCAATTTCTTTGCACCTGACCAATTAATATTGTGATTTTTATCTCTAACGTGAGCAAAGAGTGCATTATTATCTTAAGCATACCTGACACTTTTCTTATGTTGTTCAATACTCTTTACTAGGGCTTTACCAGTTTGACCAATATAGTATTTTTCACAAGCATTGCATGGAATACGATATACACATCCCTTGGTAATGTCAGGAGAATTCTTTATTAAGGCTGTTTTTACTGTATTTTTACTCTTAAATGCTACATTTACATTGAAGTTTTTCAACAATTGGGGAATTTCTTTAAAAGAATTACAATAAGGTAGTACAAGTAAATTTTGTGTGTTGTGTTTTTTCTGTTATCATTACCGAAAAAAGTCTTTTTTGCTGTTCTTAGGGCATCATCTAACACAATTTCAGGATACTTTAGTTTTTTACCTATTGCTCTAATCCCATTTATTTCGTCATCAATATATTCAGGGCTGCAGACTCGAAATGCTCTTAAAAACATAGAGGTAAATACAGATTTCTTAACTTTGTTGCCTTGGTTTGAGTAGTAATGGACATATGCCGAGATATTCGTTGGCTTTCTGTATACACTAAACTTAAGACTATTGTTACATCTAAGTATGCAACAGTCCAAAAAAGGTAGGGTACAATTATTCTCCAGCTCCATAGTGAAATTTATTGATGGTACCAAACTATTCAATCTAAGAAAAAAGTTATCTAAATTTTCATTTCCTGGCCACACACATATTATGTCGTCAATATGTCGAAACCATTTTACATTATTAGGTATGATGTTATTCAAGATTCTGCTTTCAAAAAATTCCATATATATATATATATATATATATATATATATATATATATATATATATATATATATATATATATATATATATATATATATATGTGTGTGTGTGTGTGTGTGTGTGTGTGTGTTAGTGTATGTGTACGTGTATTTATATGTAGGACTATATGGTTTGGTGTTAGCCAACACATTACGAATTGTTGAAGTTCCAATCGTCATATGTAGCAACGTTGCCGATGTAAATTAAAACTTAAAGCTAAGACTTTCGCAGGTATTAAAAATGCTGTGAAATCCAGATAAATATGAAGCCATATTGAAAATTCCTGGCAAATTCATGTAGATGCTTTCATGGTATAAAGAAAAAAACAAGAAATTCAAGAAACAGTCCCCTATATATATGAATTAATACGGAAAATAATGACCTATTTTTTCCCTAAAATATAAACGTCATATTTTTAAAGTTAATTTTCATTAACTGGTTTTTCAGGTTAGATATCGTTATTAACTATTTTATTAAAAATCAATATTTAGATGCTGCTTTTTTATCCTTGTTGTTAATTGATTGGAATTGACCATTGCAGCAAATATGACTAGATTCGTCTTTAATCATTAATAGATATCGTGTTTAGAGTCTTCTTCTTTCCCTGTTATCCCTACATTAAGGGCCTGATGCGCCCTCTCTAATCAAAGGTATCCTTTTCCCCAAACCCTCCTCTCTCCATATCATCCTTCACCCACCTTATCTCGCCATCTAATTCTCTGCTTTCCTCTTGATCCCCCCTTACAGATTCCTCTCAAGTCCTCCTTACTCCCTCCCCACCAGGGGCTGCCAATAATTCAAAGAGATATAAATTTTTGTTTATTGTTAAAATTTCTACAATTTGCAAAGGGAATTGATCATAACAATTGTAATCAAGGTCAGAAAAGATTCGTTTAACCTTGCATAAAATACTTAATAGATGCAGAAATTTAAAAGGTGTTATGGAGAAAACAGGTATTGTGATATCCTTCCGCAAGATGATACCCTGTGTTATGTGTCAAATTAGACAGTCACTGCTTAGTTACCATCGTGCTATTGATTGTGTTTTCTCACATTGAATTTGTTTCCCAGACAAGAAAATCTTTCCGTATGACATAAGCTTAAAATTGGCATTACTCACCCTGGTACTTCCTGTGGGTACACAACTGCGCACACACACACTCTCTCTCTCTCTCTCTCTCTCTCTCTCTCTCTCTCTCTCTCTCTCTCTCTCTCTCTCTCTCGTGTTAAAGAAAACTTGGGTCCCCATCATCCGCAGGAAGATTTGGTTTTCCTCTTGACTAAATTTCTCCACTTGCCACATTATTCACTTTTATCTTTACATAGTTTTTCATGTTACACCTTATATTTTATAAGTTGGATTTTTTATCGTGTATTTTATTTATTTAGTTTCTTTACACTTTTATTGCTCCAAATATCATATTGATATTAAATTTAGTCTTTGTGTTTCTACAGTTCCATACTGTTCGTAATACTAGGCATGCAGTCGATTCTAACAGTCAGGCCTTCTCCATCATGGGGCTCAATACTACACTGTATTCTAGAAGTTTTATTCCAGTTGTGACCAAGTTCTGGAATGATCTTCCTAATCGGGTAGTTGAATCAGTAGAACTTCAAAAGCTCAAACTCGCAGCAAATATTTTTATGTTGAACAGGCTGACATAAGTCTTTTTATAGTTTATATATGACATATCTGTTTTGATGTTGTTACTGTTTTTATAATTTATTGTTAATTTTTTCTCATCGTTTATTTATTTCCTTTCCTCACTGGGCTATTTTTCCCTGTTGGAGCCCTTGGGCTTATAGTATCTTGCTTTTCCAACTAGGGTTGTTGCTTGGCTAGTAATAATAATAATAATAATAATAATAATAATAATAATAATAATAATAATAATTTACACAGGGCTGCTCATTGTCGTGGGAGGCAGAAAATTAGGCGAATTCTGAATTGACTGCATTATTAGTGGTATTGCCGTGAGAAAGATGAAAAGACAGAAAATGAAATAAATATCCTAATAGATCTTTGAAAAAGCGAGGAAATCTAAAGAAATCTAATGTCTTATTGTATGATTACAGTGTTTGGATAATGCTCCATTATCGGTCACCGAGTTATCGATTTGTAAATCAATTGTGTAATCAGGTTCTTGAAAGTTCATCTATCAGCCATGAGCCACTTAGATAATGTGGAGTCAAGTGATGAAATCTAACAAAATATCTAGCAGATTGAAGACTGATTCTTCCATTCTTATCTTGTTTTTTATTGATTAGTTGACGTACTATAGACTAAAGTCTATAGAGTACAGTATAGTCCCTTGGATGATACCACGTATGTTGGCTTGGTGGAGAACGTTGTCTATTTGATGTATTTCTGTTGGTTTCATCAGAGCTCTCTAAAGAAAAAATAAGCAGAGTTAATTGCTTCAACTGTTCTGTTTTTTATTTTTTCTTTTGGCAACGTCGTGATTTTTAAAGAATTCTTGCCATTAGGGATAGATATTTTCTGAACTTTAATACGCATTTTCAATAACATTATTATTATTATTATTATTATTATTATTATTATTATTATTATTATTATTATTATTATTATTATTATTATTATTATTAGCTAAACTACAACCCTAGTTGGAAAATTAAGATGCTATAAGCCAAGGGCTCCAACAAGGAAAAATAGCCCATTGAGGAAAGGAAATAAGGTAATAGGTAAACGATATAAGAAGTAATGAACAATTAAAATAAAATATTTTAAAAACAATAACTTTAAAATAGATATTGTAAGAAAATAGCCCGTTTCTGCTGTTATATAGTTCTAACGATGTAAATTTCTCTTTAATGATTTCTTTTGTAGTTGATATGAACATGAGGTGAAGGAAGGTATCAAATCATTGATCTATTCACTCGGACACGAAACTTTTTTTTGTGATACGATGAGTCAACCATTTACTGAGAGAGAGAGAGAGAGAGAGAGAGAGAGAGAGAGAGAGAGAGAGAGAGAGAGAGAGAGAGAGAGAGAGAGAGAGAGAGAGAAGTTTTGATTCACAGGAGCACGATGATTTATACAAGATTACTTATATGTACTTATCAGTTGATTGACAAATGTTCAATAGATATGAACGAAAGATATACATCATCGACATCTGTGTTTGTCAAAAATATTACCATTATCTATAGAAATTTCTTCTCTTGAAACCCTTCCTCAAAGATACAACAACAACAACAACAACAACAACAACAACAACGATAATAATAATAATAATAATAGAAAGATAAACATATCAACAGCTCCAAGAAATTATACTTAAAATATAAGAAAATTTGTGTAACAATCAGGGTTTCATAGAGACTGATATGTGGACAATAATAATCTTAATTAACACTTAACATACCGCAAAAATTACTGAAAATACATAAGCAATAAAGTTTATTATTCTTATGTCTATTGCGCTGACTATCGTGTGAAAATTAGGTAGTCCCGGCCTATACATTCATATGGTCACTAGACTATCATTATTACCTCCGCCAACGAAGTTGAAAGGAGGTTATGTTTTACCCCGTGTGTGTGTGTGTGTGTGTGTTTGTTTGTTTGTGAACAGCTTCCTGGCCATAATTTTAATCGTAGAGTAATGAAACTACTAGGGATTAACTTACGTAAAAAGTTGGAAATTATTAAATTTTGGAAGGTAAAGGTCAAAGGTCAATGCCAGGGTTGAGCAAAAGGTCGAGAAATAAACTGCAGCGGTGGAGGTCTGCGCTCTACTTGGTGCCCCTCTAATTTTGAGTTGTTTATAACAAAAATAACTATTAAAATTCTCCATGAATTAAGAATTGTAGGAATATGAATGAAAATGTGAATACTATAACAACTATGTTTGCTATTTTGAAACCTAGAAGGTCTGATTGAAGGTAAATCAAACAGTCGAGTGACATTTTTATCAAACAAAATTCGAACTTTTTAAACGAATTCTGAAATTTCTCATTTTATTAGGTACAGAGGAAATTTTTTTATAAGAAAGAATACAGGGTGCTTTTTTATTCATAAAATCATTTGAACAATATTCATGACTTGCGATTTCCAAGTTCCTTTGGGAGTGATTCTCATGTGTGGAAAAATAGAAAAATAAGATCGCAAATCCTGATTGATATTGTCTTGTTTACACTAATATAAAGAATATATTTGTATTCACTGTATAACTACACACGGACAAGCACAGACATTAAACAGTATACACACACATATACGTATAAACATACATACATACATATATATATATATATATATATATATATATATATATGTGTGTGTGTGTATATATATATATATATATATATATATATATATATATATATATATATATATATATATATATATATATATATGTGTGTGTGTGTGTGTGTGTGTGTGTGTGTGTCAAAGATATATTAAACCGAATACCATAGTTTTCACGAAGAAAGAGAGACTAAAGCAAAATCTACGCTTTCTCCAGTCTTCGCAACTGAACGGTATCAAGGTCTAGTCAATACGTGACTTCTTCAAATATTCCGATCACGATACATTACTAGTCTTGGTGGTCGGAGAAGTTACCCAATATCACGTATCTTATCCTTCGCAAAAGCATTAAAGTGATCGTCTTTGTATCAGAGTTTCATGTACTGCACATCCTCTTTGTCTGTCTGTTGAGATCGACATACCTTTCACGTCTCTCAGCCTTACAAACTTGGCTTGACCACGTAACCTGTTTGATAATTTCCATATAGTTTTATTATTATTATTATTATTATTATTATTATTATTATTATTATTATTATTATTATTATTATTATTATTACTTGCTAAGCTACAACCCTATTTGGAAAAGCATGATGACATAAGCTCCAGGGGTTCCGACAGGGAAAATGGCCCAGTAAGGAAAGGAAACAATAAAGTAATACTGTAGATGTAATTAATAATCAAAATAAAATAGCCTGAGAGCAGTAACAATACTAAATTAAGTATTTCATATATAAACTATAAAAACTCACAAAATAAGAGGAAGAGAAATAAGATAGAATAGTGTGCCCGAGTGTACCCTCAAGCAAGAGATATATGCTTGTAAATAAGATAACTAATATATGTATATATATATATATATATATATATATATATATATATATATATATATATATATATATATATATATATATATATATATATATGTATATATATACATATATATATATATATATATATATATATATATATATATATATATATATATACATATATATATATATACTGTATATGTGTGTGTGTGTGTGTGTGTGTGTGTGTGTGTGTGTGTGTGTGTGTATCAACGCATGAACAATATCTTTATCTTTGGGGTAACTGATATTTGAATCATAGACTGTAATTCATTTCATAGACGTAGGCTTAAGTTTAATTTTTACTCGCATTTCTAATACAAAAATAAAAAAAAAATATCTTTACAACCTTTGTTATAAATGAATAAATGGAATAAAGTAAACAGCATCTTTTGAGATACATGAATAAAAGGATAGACTAACTTGATTTGAAGAGGAGAATTGAAGTAAATACTATTAATCAATGGAAGAGTAAATGGAGAGAGAGAGAGAGAGAGAGAGAGAGAGAGAGAGAGAGAGAGAGAGAGAGAGAGAGAGAGAGAGAGAGAGAGGTGGGTTGGTTAAAACAGCCTAATGCAGAAAAGCAATAAAGAAGCAACAAATACACAATGAATGAGAAATGATAAGATAGAAAAACATATTAAGATAAGTTATAATGATAAAAAGATAAGTCATATATGAAGAACTATTCCAACCTATTCAACAGAAAAGCATTTATAAGATTTAACCGATTCAACTACCAGATTAGGAGGATCATTCCAGTTTGCCACAACTGGAATAAAACTTCTAGAATACTGTGCAGCTTTGAACCTCATGCTAGAGAAAACACGCCGATCAAACGAAAATTACCAAATTACACTTGCGTATTTACTTGTGTACGCAACTGACAAGTGTATACCAAAGGTCAGGCGAGTGCTCCACTGATCATTGATAAATGGTGATGGCAAACTGACAATTGTGTTTCTCTGAACACACAAACACCTGTGGCCTGAATTGGATGGCCTGGGTAAGTTGGCTTCAAATCACCGAAGTGTTAGTCATTAAGTAAATAAAGAAGATTACTTAATATAATTAGGTAGAATTCCCAATTCAAATCTTTTTCTGATTTAATTTAATATCGTCAGAAAGATCCAACGCATTTTCCGCAAGACGGGTGAATTTTGTTAATCTATTAAGGAAATTATTTTGCGCTGAAGTCAACCATTTTAATCTTATATAAACAGAACCACGCTAGCACGTACATACACACAGTATATATATATATATATATATATATATATATATATATATATATATATATATATATATATATATATATATATATATATATATATATTTATATATATATATATATATATATATATATATATATATATATATATATATATATATTTATATATATAAATATATATATATATTTATAAATATATATATATATATATATATATATATATATATATATATATATATATATATATATATATATATATATATATATATATATATATATATATATATATATATATATGCGTGTGTGTGTGTGTGTGTGTGTAATACAAATACACGCACACAACAACAAACAACAAATGCCACCGTTTATGGTAGTCCACTGCAGGACAAATGCCTCAGAAATATTAATTCATGTCTGGAGCTTGGCCAGTTTTCATCACCACGTTGGTCAGTGCGGATTAGTGATGGTGGGAGATTTTCGTTCAAAGCAAACCAACCTAGTATGACTTGGCGCGACAATTACAGCCTTGCTAATCATGCTGACACAAACTCTTTCACCACGTCAAGGTATCCCCACTCAGAAAGGATATATATATATATATATATATATATATATATATATATATATATATATATATATATA
This sequence comes from Palaemon carinicauda, assembly GCF_036898095.1. NCBI lineage: Eukaryota > Metazoa > Arthropoda > Malacostraca > Decapoda > Palaemonidae > Palaemon > Palaemon carinicauda. The sequence continues at coordinate 12,403,136 of NC_090732.1, forward strand.
TATATATATATATATATATATATATATATATATATATATATGTGTGTGTGTGTGTGTGTGTGTGTGTATGTGCGCGTGGGTGTGTGTGTGTGTTTGCGTGTGTATTATATAATAGCAAGTATAGTTTATTGCCAGGATCAGCTAATATCGAACCAAATTCAACATTCAATGAGCTAAACTAATCATTTCTCAAGGTAACTTATCTTTCACGCATTTGTAGAATATCGAATTTCCAAGAGACTAATAAGGTCTTTTCTGTGAAAATTATCATTTTATTTTTTTTCCATGAACCGAATAAAAAAAAAAAAAAAAAAAAAAAAAAAAAAAAAAAAAAACCTAGAGAAGGGCAGACTATTCAAGGGTCGTAGTTGGTGGCTAGTGAATTTTTTATGCAGAATCACAAGTGTTCGTTGTGAGCATGTTTCGATTTGAAAATGCTGGTCAAGGTTCATAGAATCATCATCATCTCCTCCTACGCCTGTTGACGCAAAGGGCCTCGGTTAGATTCCGCCAGTTGTCTCTATCTTGAGCTTTGGATTCAATACTTCTCCATTCATCATCTTCTACCTCGCGCTTCATAGGCCTCAGCCATGTAGTTCTGGGTCTTCCAACTTTTCTAGTCCCTTGTGGAGCCCAGCTGAACGTTTGGTAAACTAATTTTTCTTGAGGAGTGCGAAGAGCATGCCCAAACCATCTCCATCTACCCCTTATCATGATCTTATCCACATTCTACCCCTCGTCATGATCTCATCCACATAGGTCCATAGAATAGGCCTACAAATTCTATATAACTTGATGCAGGTTGTGAAAATCGTGTAGACCGATTTATATTTTCCAATTCGCAATACTTGACCTGACGCATCATACTATCAAATCAAAAACATTTTGTGTAGGTAGAATAGTTCATGCACTGACTGTTGATCGTATGAACAATGCATTGATAGTCATAGCCTAAATTATATAACTTAGTATATTCTATATTATGCTATCTACTGAAATCATTGGCATCCAAAAGAAAACGTCTAAAGAAATGTTCCTTCATTTTTAAGAAGTTTCAAATAAAAGTTATGTAATCCACCATCAATGGGTTATTATAATACACAAAAAGAACTCGTAGGCCTATGCTAAACAGACAGCTCTTTTAAAAGATCTAGGCAGATGATCACCTAGAAGCGTAAGAAGCAATGAATGAGGTGTGTCATAGGTGGAAATGGAAACACGAGGTGGTTTAGCAGAATTAGATCAGCATCGAAAATTTGAAATTAACTATTGGAACATACTAAGTTTTAAAATTAATCTAACATATTATGATGATAACATTTTGGAATGCCTTCGAAATCGCATGGAGGAAAGCAAATGGTTATAGGATATTTTCATGAGATTGATCTTTTTTTTTTTTTTCAAACCTGACAACTAAACTATAATTCTCCCAAGACTGGTCCAATGTGATTTTTTCTTGTATAATAATAAAATCATTCATATCTTAAGTGATAATTTATTTTCTACACCAAAAATGCGTATTAGATAAGCTGGGAATGTTGAAGGCTGACAAAACGTTCTTTAAAAGAGTCTTGTCATCTAGTGTTTATTGAAATTTGAACAGTCACGGAAAATATTTTAATGTTTCTTTGAAAATATTGTTTTAATCTTTACAGAATCTACAGGATTAATTGGGGCGAGACGACGGGAGGCAATTTAATTGGGTCGAAACAGCAGCTCATAAACCAAAGGATAAGACACCTTACCTTATGTTTTTTTAGCGGGAAACGTCAGGCTTCTCATTGGCTTATTCCTTCTCAACTCTGATTGGTGGTTGTATATGACGTCATGTAATCATATTTTATGTGGTATAAAATCTATACTTTTTGCTGATAAATTAGAACTAAAAAATACATTATCCATAAACCTAAACTGAAAATAGTTATAAAATTTGTAATAAATAAATGATAAATCTTTTTGAAGTATATAAGTTAATTAAATATATCATATTAGAAGGAATACTTGACTGTGATCTGGCTATGATGTTCAATGTGCGTGTGTTTGTACGTTCGGCTGTAGAAAGCGAAGGTAACCACCAATCACAGCTGAGGGAGATATAGCCAATCAGAGGACTGGTATTTACCGCTAAGAGAATTCAGGGAAGTTGTAAGTTGCTGTTCGAAAAAACTACCCAATTTCCATTAAACGCTCTCTTTTAGGGAGTTCGATATATATTTCAAAATGTATGGAATATACAGTCCCTCCTTATAAGATGTTTTTATAATATTTTATTAAAGGAATAATTTCCGATTACCAGATGTTCTTTTCATGAGGAAATACGTCTTTGTGACGTCTTAACGAGTAGGATGAATTTTACAGCTTGTCTAAAGAACTGTTTTGAGTGAAGTATGGAGTAACACGTGATGGATATTTTATCATATCAAGCTAAATAGTGAAGGAATTACATGATTCTAGTTATTTTGTTACACTTCTAGTATAATAATAATAAAGTTTTATTATTGTTCATGTTATTACTAGCGAAGCTATAACCCTAGTTGGAAAAACAGGTTACTTACCATAGCCCAATGGCCCCAACAGGAAAAATAACTCATCGATAAAAGGAAATAAACAAACTACGTTAAGAAGCATCGAATATGAACAAAATATTCTAAAAACAGTAACAACATTAAAACAGATCTTTCAAATATGAACTATTAAAAGAGACTTATGTTAGCCTGTTCAATATAAAAGCATTTCCTGCAAGTTTGAACTTTTGAAGTTCTACCGATTCCCGATTAGGAAGATCATTCCACACCTTAGATCAGGAAATACATCGTTGTAACAGTTAAAATACCAACAGTTTACATTAATCCAGATAATCTTTTAAATGATATTGTGTGATTTTTGGTTCGTTTAGAAAATCTCAAATCAATCAATCAATATCCGACAGCCACCCATAACCCAATAAGTGTCCTCTCGTCATATGCATTTTAGCGAGAAATTTCTGTTGTCCCATTGGCTGATTCGTCCTCTGCTGTGATTGGTGGTTGTATGTGACGTCATACAATCGTAGTTTATGAAGGAATTTAACTATATGTCTATTTTGTACACATTTCAGATAAACTTATGAAATGAAATTTTAATCTTATGGCAATAAACTTAAAATGAAGTTGATTTGTTAAAAAAAATAAACAATTAATCTTGTTGAAAGGCAATATGCTAAATAAATACGTCATATTCAAGGGAATACTTGCTTGTGTTTATGGCTACGATGCTAGATGTGTGTGTGTGTGTGTGTGTGTGTGTGAAGTAACTGATGGGTACTGCCAATCAAAGCTGAGGATCAGAGGCCCGGAATTTACCGCCAGGAGATTATTACTGTTCGAAAAACCTGCCCAAATTTCCATACAATTTCTTTCAAACACATTCAAGCTATCTACGACGGAGCTGAAGATTTTTAAGGGAATTAAAGCTATACAGTATATATTTTTTTCACAAACTATATGACGTCACCATGAGTAGGATGAATTGTACAGCTTTGCTTCTTTTTATTTGCTGGTTTGAATGAGCTGTTATTATACTGAGGTTAAATAGTGAAGTAACTATGTAACTTTAATTCATTTATTTAGTTACATTTTGTGTAAAATGTAACTGAACAAATGGTTACTAAATCATATCCGTCATGGAGTAGTAATTAATTATAGCAGCATGTATATTTTAGATAAATGATGACTTAAAACGTCAAATTTTATGGAAACAAACTCAAAACAATAATTCTTTATTAATAAAATGGATCTTGAATATCATTGCTGTATAGAGAAGAAAAAAAAAATCACTAGAAACTTCGAACGAAATTTAAGTCCTTTGTAAACAGCAGCTCATTAGAAAGAGAAACCCTCTCACCACCTGCGTTTCTTAGCGGGAAATATCTGGTATCTCATTGGCTGATTCATCATCTGCTGTGATTGGTGGTAGTATGTGACGTCATGCAATCGCGTATTTTATGAATGAATTAAACTGGGTAGAGGTAAAATATCTATACTTATTGTAGAAAAAAATAAGATTTAGAAATTACAATTCTCATAAAAACCACCTCAAAATAGTATCAATTACTAATTTAATAAATAACAGATCTTGTTCCAATGCATAAACTAAATAACTATGCCATATTCGAAGAAATCATTAACTTGGTTCTGGCTACGACGTTAGATGTCTGTGTGACTTTGTAAACAGAGGCAACAACCAATCACAGATGAGAAGATACAGCCAATCTGTGGACTGAAATATCACACCGGGAGAGAGTTCCTACAATTTATGCGCTGCTGTTCAAGAAACCTGCTCGAATTTCCATTCAGACATTTTTACACGCTCTAGCTATTGGGGACGGAGCTGATATTATTTTTGTTTTTAAATGAATTAGAGATATATTCTTCAAAATAGATAATATTATCTCTTATAATATTATTTAATAACACATTTTATCAGAAAGATGCATTTAAAATACCAAATAATTATTTCTATTAAGAAAAAAAATACGTCTCTGTGACGCCATAAGAAGTAGGATGAACTTAAAAGACTGTCTAAATGACTGATGAATTCTGTTTGCTGCTTTGAGTGAAGTATTGATATATTCGATATCCAAACAAATACTATACTTTAATTTCATAAAACTTATGTAGAGAAGAAATTGCATCACATGACTGCAATTCGTATTTCAAGTATATTGTAAATTATTCGAAGGAATAGTAGACTGTATTTACGATGCAGAAGCTATGGTAAACAAAGGCCACAGCCAATCACAGTTGAGAAAGTTATAGCCAATCAGAGGACTGGAATATACCGCTATGATGGACTTCCAAGCAATTATGCGTTGCTGTTCGAAAGACTAGCCAGAATTTCGATGAGATTACATCTACACAATCCCTTATGATAGTTTTTTTTTATATATACCATATTCTTCAGAGGAATAAATTCTGATTACTAAACAGTTACTTTTATTAAGGATAATACGTCTTTGGGACGCCATAAGGGGTGGGGTCAACTTTACAGTTTGTCTAAACGACTGATTAATTCATTTTGCTGGTTTGAGGTATTGAGTAATATGCGACTTATATTCTATATTCAAAAATATAAATTATATAACTTGTTTATCGAGCTTATATAGTGAAGGAACTGCATGGCCCTATTTTGTTTCATTTCATGTATAATGTAGTTATTCGAAGGAATAATAGAATGTTTTGGGCTACATTATGATATTAAACATAAACTAATAATGGATGTATATATTTATTTAGCATGCTTTAAATCTATATATATTCCTTTGATATAACAGTAAAGAAGTTTCCTTTCTTTTTATAAATATCCTACTATACATTTTCTGCATAATAAGAAAAGATGAAAAGATAAGTCTAATATTTAGTATGACATCCATTATTGTCAATTACACTTCGTGGCCTCTTTGGTACTGAATTTACTAACGTATAGGTCTTAATGATTCCCAAACGATATGGTTGGTGTTACTGTATGGTTATGAGTTGTGGTATGACAATGAAACAATATGCAATATGTTTTTATAGATTTGAGAACAAAGCCTTCAGAAGAATTTTGGTAGTGAAATGGCAGGACAGGATTAGAAATGAAACTATTAGGGAAATCACTGGAGTGCCATAGGTGGATGAGATCATGGTGAACTGTAGATAAAGATGGTTTAATCACGCTATTCGTATTCCCCTAGGGATTGGTTCACCAAACATTTAATTGGATTCCAGGGGGCACTAGATGAGTTGGAAGACCCAGACCTACATGGCTGAGGACTATGAAGCGTGAAGTAGGGAGATGCTGAATGGAGAAGTATTGATTTAAAAGTTCAAGATAGAGACGACTGGCGAAATCTAACAGAGTCCCATTGGGTCAATAGGCGTAGGAGGAGTTGATGATGATGATGAGTTATTATGCATGACATTGTTCTGTCCACCAAACCATTCACCATGACAAGGTATGCTGGCAAGTGATCCGGTAGTAGAAGTTTCCTCAGAATTTATTAGATGTTGCCCTTGATGCTTCATCATCCTAGCACAAGGTCAGCAAGAAGTAAGCTAAAATGCTAAATACTGACATAATTGTCACTGTATGCCAACTGACAATTTGCAGCATTGTTTTCGGGTATGCCAACCTTTCGGAGTTAAGGAGGAGAGATTTCTTGGGTTGTTATTCTTTAGAACAATGCGTGGGGTTGACAGCCCTGGTTTTATCGTTCACATTTCAGAATGTTTCGTTTTACCTCACGAGTTCATGACATAATATTGAAAATGGCGAAGTTTTTACCAGTCAAGAATTTTTTTTTTTTTTTTTTTTTTGAATTCTATATTAAATATATTCTTGATATATGTACTGATTTGCACTTATAATTCGAAAAGAATTATATGAAAAAAAATTGAAATAATCATTTTCACTTGAGAACGATAATAAAAGCTGTGCAGATAGGCCTACTGTCACTTAATTATCAACGACACTACATGAACAAGAACGACTGCAATATAGAATTGTTTAATCGGTGAACAACAAACATGTCCACTCTTCACCGGGGTTGAGTTTAGCAATCCAACTGTTCGATCTTCATTGGCTATGTAGCAAATCCTAGACCACTATAGGATATTTGAAAAACTAAAATTACATAATGGTGAATTTTTCATTTAATTTTTACCATTTTATAATATTCATGATGTTCTGGCATAGTATTATTTGAATTCTCAATGAGTTATAAAGCTGATTGTAATGGGAAACGACATTAAACGTTTATTTGTTTATAGAGTAGCTTATAATGAAATAGTTATATGAACTGTGACTACATTACGGCTTGTTCCCGTTAGTTTTTTTGTGTTTTAATGTAAAATTATTACATTCCGCAAAAGTATCGTTTTCCGATTACCTTCACCCAACAGTGATGGAGAAACCATAGGTGGGAATCAGGATTTGGGTGGGATCAAATGAAAACTAACGAATTACCGAAGAAAATAACAGCATAGACTAACAAAACAACAAGCAAATTAACGGGAAAAAATGCTTTTCTTGCAAAATGAATATAGCAAGACAACACTCACGGAGCATTCCATAGTTATCGTTCAAACTATTCTCTTTAAAGGTCCGTTTTCTTCCAATCCCTCCTTTCTATTAAAGGTAGACTTTTCAACTTTAATATGGCCCGTTTATAAAAGGGAAACCAACACAAGAGCACTAGATGCCACCAGCTAACCTAGCCTAGCCTAGAAGACGTATCCTTCCCTACCTAAAGGGGGGAGTTTGTGACCCCCTTACGCAGCCGTATCCCTACCCAAGGCTTAGACTCAGTCTGCAATGATTAGCTTAGGCCGAGACTAAATCTGCAATGACTTACCTTCATAGTCTCATTTTGAGTTATAACAATCTGTTGAAGAAATAAGGGCGACAGTTTGGCTTTAAAATAGCACTTTTCCACGAAAATAGGCTTGTAATCACACAGTAAATGCACTGGACAAGTTTCTAAGTTTCGTTTTTTTAGCATTACCATGACACTGGCATTAATGTCGTTTATCACTTGTAGGTAAAATGCAATTATTCACTGTTTGGAACATTTCTGTTTGAAGATCAAAATTTCTTCGTTATCACTTAAAATAGTCTAAGGGTCCCTTTACACGCTCATTCCACTGTCAGTGTGAGTGAACTGAAGAAGGAACTTCAGTCCTAACCACAAACTATTCACTTCGGTTTGCTGGTATATCCTATTCTTCTTGTGAGTATGTGGTGAGAGGCCAGCCATAGCCACTTCTCTTACTCCAGAAGATATGGAGACACTTTGTCTGAGCACAACTGGTGTGGTAATGATGTTAACTAAAAAATAAACAAAACCAAGAAAATGGACAAGACTGGTTGTTGAAACAAAAGCTATCTAACATGAATATTTTGTCAGAATTATTATTTGAGAAAGGTGACTGGTTTAATTTTCTTAGGATGGAGCATGAAATTTTTTATTGGAATTTCTCTCCATAATAAAACCCTTCTTTAAAAAAAAAAAAAAAAAAAAAAAAAAAAAAAAAAAAAAAAAAAAAAAAAAGGATACATGTATGAGAAAATACATAGAAGCCCATGAATGGGTAATAGTTGTGCTAAAAATTATACCTGAAATGTCCAAAGCAATGTGGAAAGAATATTTACAGATAATAAAAAAAAAGAAGTTTCAGACAAAAAATTCATATATCTTCAATTATACACACTCTTGTAGCAGAGCATGGAAAAAAAAAAAAAAGAAAAAAAAAAAAAACTGGGACAATGCTCAACAGAGCAACCTATGAGTCAAGCAAAGCAAAAATAGAGGCAACAGCTAAATGGTTTTGATAATATATATATATATATATATATATATATATATATATATATATATATATATATATATATATATATATATATATATATATATATATATATATATTGGGACACCAGGGATTGATAATTTGTAAGTTTATTTAGCTCCATGTGCCCTTGTTCCTCAGTGAATTCCATAAGTTTTTAATGGAGAAATGTTGATAGATTTATGTATATCGTAGCCCTTAAATTGTGATGACAGACATAACGATACAATATATGTGTGAAGCTTATATATGTATATACATATATATACATATATATATATATATATATATATATATATATATATATATATATATATATATATATATATATGTGTGTGTGTGTGTGTGTGTGTGTGTGTGTGTGTGTGTGTGTGTGTGTTAGAGAGGAAGCTGCAGAGGAAGTCAGTCATTTCAAGTAGGCTACTTGGGAAGTATTATAACACAAGAAGGTAGCTGCAACAAAGAAATTAAGAGCAGAATAGCCTAAGGTAAGACAATGTTTCATATGGAATGTAGCATTGTACGGTTTTGAAACATGGACTATAAAAGCAACTGATGAAAAATATATGGAAGCATTTGAAATGTGGATAAGGAGGAGGACGCTGAAAATAGTAATGGTGAAGAGAGAATAAAAATTACAACAATAAGGAGACAGCAAAACTGGATAAGACTCATTTTCAGAGATAGGTTACTGAAGGATATTATAAAATGTAAATTCGAAGGACAAAGACCCAGAGGAAACAAATGGAAGTCAATGCTAGATGACCTGAAGGGGAAGGTACCAAAAGGCAAAAGAGGTGGCCATGAATTATGAAGTGTAACTAATCCATAAAAGGACCTACCTGAGGGCAGAACACTAAAGTAGTGTGATATATATATATATATATATATATATATATATATATATATATATATATATATATATATATATATACATATATATATGTATATATATATATACATTATATATATATATATATATATATATATATATATATATATATATATATATACATATTTATATATGTCCGCTGCAGAATAGAGACCTCGTACTTGTGTTGGTTTATGGTCTTCTGTCAGTCCACATGGACAACTTTTATCTTGTCCATCCATCGTCTTATCTTCCTTCCCATAAGCTGTGCTTTGTAAAGACAAACAGACAAAGTTTCAGAATTAGAAACACCTTACTGGTGGTAGGATGACCTGGTCATTTTCCCGTGACTGTGGCTTTCTATTATCCTTGACTATATTTTTTTTCTCTATTTTCTTTCAATACAAACATCACATTCTTCAACACAGGCTACATTTAGCATTCTCCAAATGACATATTCTGCCTTCCAATTGATGCCATATACAGATTTCCTTTATAGTATTTTCAAACTACAGACTCATTTCACTTAATTCATTACTTATCCTGCTACCACAGACAATTTTAGGGATATTTGCACATTTAAATCTTTTTAGTTCATATAAAAAAAACGTATGAATAATAACTTTTGATGTTCTCCAAAAAGGATAAAAAAACAATTAAAAAAGTCTTATTTTTAATACAAAAGTAAGAAACAATAATAAAATAAAGGCAGATTTCTGACAGGACAGATACAAGGAAACATAATCTGGCTTGGTTTACAGTGAACTACAAAAATTCGTATACAAGTATTCTTCAGTAATACCTTGAAGTCACAAAGGAGTAAATGCAATACTATTATGGCCTTACGACAAAATTGAAGCCTCTTAAACGTTTGATAATTATCTTCAATTTTTATTTGGACCCTTTTATAAACTAATTAAAAACAAATGGCAGAAATTCATAACTTTAAAATATACTGTGCATCAATTTTTTCAAATTTCTGACACTGAATTGAATATAAAATTTTGTCATCACTATTTACTATTATTTTTATAAAGATCAATAAACATTACCAGTTAAAGGATTTCAAATATTAGTAGAAATAATTCATTCATCAATATTGTATAAAAAAGATGAATATCAATTATTTAAATTTACACAATAGAAGGGTAATACCATAAAAATTATGCATCGCACCATATACTGTACAGTACGTCAAACTGGAAAATGTACCCTTTCTTCTTTTAAAGTAATTTGTCCACCATTACCTTTAATATCTACAAGTAAGAAAAATAATTTTGTACTAGATAATTTTGTATGAAGAACAATACTGTATCTTAATGTATATTTGATACCAATGGAAACCAAGTTAGATATTGTAATGATAATTTCTTTTCTTGCAAAGAACAATGATATATCTTTTGTGTAAAGTTAAGAGAGAAGATCATTTTCTTTCTCAGATAAAAGTGCTTAACTATTTATAGTAAATAAGGATCTCTTACCTTTTCTATTGATACAGAAAACACAGAAGTGAATCATGCTTCTTCTGGCGAGACAAAACAATATATTGGTCACCGAATTAGGAAGGCAAAACCTTTCCAAAACTAACAGAAATTTTTTAATTTTTGGCACAAAAGAGCAATAACAACTTTTAATCTCCTATGTTCTAAAGAATACATCACTTTAGATATTAACAATTTTGGATGGTTTTATTTATGCTAATACAATTTTGTCAACATCTCTAACACACAAATGCATTTCCTTCAGCAATTTACTGGCAGCTCACCCACTTCCAAGTCAAAAGGACACCTGGAAAAGACAGTAAAAAAATATGCACAATCATTGTTATTACTACTCAAGCTACACACCTAATTGGAAAGAAAAAGGCTACATGCCTAAAGCAACAAGGAAATAAGAGAAACAATGAATAAACTATAAATGGGAAGTAATAATACAAGGAAAAAAATACATAAAATATTTAAAGATCAGTAACAAAATTAATGACTGTGACTTGGTTCTATTAAAATAAGTTATTTTGGAGTTCCATCAAACTCTACTTTCTTGTTACTTAACCAATTATTTTTAATCTAGAAACTATTTGAAAGATAATTTCATACACAAGTCGTACATTGGAAATTTTCTTAACATTCTATTTTTAATAAATATTATTTTATCAATGTTTATATGTTACTTTTAAGGTAAGTGAATGACCATTTTTAGGCAATAAAATCTCCTATCTTTTCATGTTTGAATTACAAAAACCTGTCAATAATAAAGAAAGTATAGCCCTTTTTCTCTGAAAATTTCATATTTCGAGAAATTGGGGTTAAAGGTTTTTTTTTGTAGATTGATTGAATATATTTTAGAATGTATAATTATGCGGTTTTAGCAGTAATTTTCCTCACCACTGAGGATCATAATAGACTAATCATCATATTTCAGGATTATTTATCAATCAATGGTGAGCTCTTTCCTTAAAATCCAAAAATATCACCCCCCGCATATATACAAAGCTAACATGTAGGGTTGTGGTGGCCGATGTGGTAACGTCCCTGACTGGTGAATGCCAGCCTGTGGTTCTAGTCCTGCTCACTCTTGTTAGTTTCTTTGGTCACTGCAACCCCACCATCCTTGTGGGCTAAGGATTGGAGGTTTGGGAGAGCCTATAGGTCTATCTTCTGGGTCATCAGCAGCCACTGCTTGGCCCTCGTTAGTCCTAGCTTGGGCGGAGAGGGGGCTTGGGTGCTGATCTTATGTATATGGTCAGTCTCAAGGGCATTGTCCTGCTCGATAGGTAAATAACACTGTCCCTTGCCTCTGCTATTCATGAGTGGCCTTGAAATATTTAGATGCTCATTCATGAAGAAGACTGGCTATCATTATATATTTTCATGTGTGTTTTTCTACACAGATTTTATGCTTTTGGCCTATTTGGTTATTGTCTATGACACTTTATACATCTTTCAGCATAATCAAACCAATAAAAATTGTAATTATATAAATAAGCACATAAATAAGCAGCAAATGTTTACTTACGAAAACCATATAGTTTATAAGAAAACAGGTAATCTATTCCTCCGAAAATTAGGTACAGTAAAAAATTGGTATTATATGGGATAATATAATAAATAGCTTTGCCTGGAGTTTTTTATGAAAAAGCAATAAGTAACCAGGCTAGAAAGTTGCATAAGGACTGGACTGGCTTGAGTAAATATATAAAAAGGACTTTTTAGCAATAAAACAATCTTTTTTTTTCATTATGTGCTGTGGTCTCAAAGGACTTTCCAGTAAAAATCTACACCAGGAAATCCAACATGACATAAATACCCTATTCTAGTGCCTTTGAGTTCAGGCACTATTGAACTTGATATAGCATTTCCAAAACTGAAGACGGTCTGCTATGGGTAACATAATTAATATGTCATCACTGCATTGACAAAGGAATCAGCGGTACAACCGGAGACAATATGCGTATCAACTTACACCCAACCTCCATGTTTCAATTGTCCCACTCCTATGCACCAAGCTGGGGAGGGACAGTCCTGGAGACCACAGAGCACTTCCCCAAAAATGTTATTTTTATTAGTAAAATAAATTTTTGAATATACTTACCCGATAATCATGTAGCTGTCAACTCCGTTGCCCGACAGAATTCTACGGAAGGGATACGCCAGCGATCACTATACAAGAAGGGGGTGTACTCACCAGCGCCACCTGTGGCCAGGTACTGCAGTACTTCTTGTTGACACCACCTCAATTTTTCCTCGGTCCACTGGTTCTCTATGGGGAGGAAGGGTGGGTCAATTAAATCATGATTATCGGGTAAGTATATTCAAAAATTTATTTTACTAATGAAAATAACATTTTTCAATATTAATCTTACCCGATAATCATGTAGCTGATTCACACCCAGGGAGGTGGGTGAAAACCAGTGTACATGTATATCAAGAAGCTAAGTATCCCGTATTTCATATTATCAGTTATTCAAAATAACAATGAAATTATAAGTACCTGGTAAGGAAGTCGACTTGAACCATTACTCTGCCTTTAATAAGTTCGTCTTCCTTACTGAGCGCAGCGTTCCTCTTAGGAGGCTGAACAACCCTAAGGTGCTGAAGTATAAAGGGCTGCAACCCATACTAAAGTACCTCTACACAACCTCTAACCTAGGCGCTTCTCAAGAACGAATTGACCACCCGCCAAATCAACTAGGATGCGGAAGGCTTCTAGCCTACCGTAACAACCCAAAAAACAACAATAAAAGCATTCAAGAGAAAGGTTAAAAAAAAGGTTATGGGATTAAGGGAATGTAGTGGCTGAGCCCTCACCTACTACTGCACTCGCTGCTACGAATGGTCCCAGGGTGTAGCAGTTCTCGTAAAGAGACTGGACGTCTTTGAGATAAAATGATGCAAACACTGACTTGCTCCTCCAAAAAGTTGCATCCATAATACTCTGCACAGAACGGTTCTGTTTAAAGGCCATCGAAGTGGCTACAGCTCTCACTTTGTGGGTCCTTACCTTCAGCAAAGCAAGGTCTTCATCCTTCATGTGAGAATGAGCTTCTCTAATCAGAAGCCTTATATAATACGAAACTGCGTTTTTGGACATAGGCATCGAAGGTTTCTTGATGGCACACCATAAGGCCTCTGATTGTCCTCGTATAGGTTTTGACCTTTTAAGATAGTATTTTAGAGCTCTGACAGGGCAAAGAACTCTCTCTAGCTCGTTACCCACCATGTTGGAAAGGCTAGGAATTTCGAACGATCTAGGCCAAGGACGTGAAGGAAGTTAATTTTTTGCTAAAAATCCGAGCTGTAAGGAACATGTTGCTGATTCGGATGTGAATCCTATGTTCCTGCTGAAGGCGTGAACCTCACTAACTCTTTTGGCTGTTGCAAGGCAGACGAGGAAAAGAGTTTTGAGAGTAAGGTCTTTGAAAGAAGCTGACTGGAGAGGTTCAAACCTAGGAGACATAAGGAACCTTAAGACTACGTCTAGATTCCAGCCTGGAGTGGACAATCGACGTTCTTTAGAAGTCTCGAAAGATTTAAGGATGTCTTGTACATCCTTGTTGGAGGAAAGATCCAAACCTCTGTGGCGGAGAACTGAAGCCAACATAATTCTGTACCCTTTGATCGTAGGAGCCGAAAGAGATCTAACATTCCTAAGATGTAACAGGAAGTCAGCAACTTGGGTTACAGAGGTATTGGTAGAGGAAACTGCATTGGCTCTGCACCAGCTTCGGAAGACTTCCCACTTGGATTGATAGACTCTATGAGTGGAAACCCTTCTTGCTCTGGCAATCGCACTGGCTGCCTCCTTCGAAAAGCCTCTAGCTCTAGCGAGTCTTTCGACAGTCTGAAGGCAGTCAGACGAAGAGCGTGGAGGTTTGGATGTACCTTCTTTACGTGAGGTTGACGTAGAAGGTCCACTCTTAGAGGGAGAGTCCTGGGAACGTCGACCAGCCATTGTAGTACCTCTGTGAACCATTCTCTTGCAGGCCAAAGGGGAGCAACCAGCGTCAGCCGTGTCCCTTCGTGAGAGACGAACTTCTGAATGACTCTGTTGATTATCTTGAACGGCGGGAATGCATATAGCTCGAGATGGGACCAATCCAGCAGAAAAGCATCCACGTGAACTGCTGCTGGGTCTGGAACTGGGGAACAGTACAAAGGGAGCCTCTTGGTCATGGAGGTGGCGAACAGATCTATCGTTGGCTGACCCCACAAGGTCCAAAGTCTGTTGCACACGCTCTTGTGAAGGGTCCATTCCGTGGGGATGACTTGATCTTTCCTGCTGAGGCGATCTGCCGAGACGTTCATATTGCCCTGAATGAACCTCGTTACCAGTGAGAGGTTTAGACTTCTTGACCAAATGAGGAGGTCCCTTGCTATCTCGTACAGCTTCCTCGAATGGGTCCCTCCCTGCTTGGAGATGTATGCCAAGGCTGTGGTGTTGTCGGAGTTCACCTCCACCACCTTGTTTAGCGGGAGGGACTTGAAGTTCATTAAAGCCAGATGAACTGCCAGCAACTCCTTGCAGTTGATGTGAAGCGTTTCCTGTTCCTTGTTCCATGTTCCCGAGCATTCCTGTCCGTCCAAGGTCGCACCCCAGCCCGAGTCTGATGCGTCCGAATAGAGATGAAGATTGGGGGTCTGAACCGCTAACGATAGACCCTCCTTGAGAAGGATGTTGGTCTTCCACCACATGAGAGTAGTCTTCATCTCTTTGGTAACAGGAATAGAGACCGCTTCGAGCGTCATATTCTTGTCCCAGTGAGCTGCTAGATGGAATTGAAGGGGGCGGAGGTTGAGTCTCCCTAACTCGGTGAACAGGGCTAACGATGACAGGGTCCCTGTTAGACTCATCCACTGTCTCACCGAGCATCTGTTCCTCTTCAGCATGCTCAGAATGCACTCTAGGGCTTGGCTGATTCTTGGGGCCGACGGAAAAGCCCGAAAAGCTTGACTCCGAATCTCCATTCCCAGGTAAACGATGGTTTGGGAAGGAATAAGCTGGGACTTTTCTAAGTTGACCAAAAGACCCAGTTCCTTGATCAAGTCCAAAGTCCAGTTGAGACTCTCCAGACAGCGACGACTTGTGGGGGCTCTTAACAGCCAGTCGTCTAAATAAAGGGAGGCTCTGATGTCCGCCAAGTGGAGGAATTTCGCAATATTCCTCATCAGTCGCGTAAACACCATAGGTGCCGTGCTTAGGCCAAAACACAGGGCTTGGAATTGGTACACAACCTTTCCAAAAACGAATCTCAGGAAAGGTTGGGAGTCTGGATGAATAGGAACGTGAAAGTAAGCGTCTTTCAGATCCAACGAGACCATCCAGTCCTCCTGCCTGACCGCTGCTAGGACCGACTTCGTCGTCTCCATAGTGAACGTCTGCTTGGTGACATAAGCATTGAGCGCACTGACGTCCAGCACCGGTCTCCAACCTCCTGTCTTCTTGGCCACCAGAAAGAGACGGTTGTAGAAGCCCGGGGATTGATGGTCCCGGACTATCACCACTGCCTCCTTCTGTAACAGGAGCGACACCTCTTGGTGTAACGCTAGCCTCTTGTCCTTTTCCTTGTAGTTGGGAGAGAGGTTGATGGGAGAAGTGGTCAGAGGGGGATTGCGGCAGAATGGTATCCTGTAACCCTCCCTTAGCCACTTGACAGACTGGGCGTCTGCACCTCTTCTTTCCCAAGCTTGCCAGAAGATCTTGAGTCTGGCTCCTACTGCTGTCTGGAGAGGAGGAGAGTCAATGTTTGCCTTTCGAAGGCTTGGGACCTTTCTTGGACCTGCCCCTGAAACCGTCTGGACAGGTACTTCCTCGGCTGGGGGCTCTGCCACGAAAGGGCGGAATAAATCTTGTAGCAGGAGTATCGGCCACTGGGGTGCGGTAAGTTCTAGGAACCGAAGGAGCAACCTTAGCCTTACGTGCTGAAGAGGCCACAAGGTCATGAGTGTCCTTCTGAATAAGAGCCGCAGACAATTCCTTGATAAGGTCCTCAGGAAACAGGAACTTAGAAAGCGGAGCAAAAAGTAACTGAGACCTTTGACAAGAGGTGATACCAGTGGAAAGGAAGGTGCAAAGTTGTTCCCTTTTCTTGAGTACTCCCGAAACAAACATGGAGGCAAGTTCGCCGGAACCATCGCGAATTGCTTTATCCATACAGGACATTATAAGCATGGCCGAGTCCTTGTCAGATGGGGCAGTCTTCTTGCTCAAGGCCCCCAGGCACCAGTCGAGAAAATTAAAAATCTCAAAGGCGCGAAAGACTCCCTTTAAGAAGTGGTCTAAGTCAGAAAAGGTCCAGCAGACCTTAGAGCGCCTCATAGCCGACCTTCGTGGAGAGTCAACCAAACTTGAGAAGTCAGCCTGGGCAGAGGCAGGGATTCCCAAGCCTGGTTCCTCTCCTGTGGCATACCATACGCCCGCCTTAGAAGTCAGCTTAGTAGGTGGAAACATGAATGACGTCTTCCCTAGTTGCTGCTTGGACTGCAACCAATCCCCTAACATTCTCAAAGCTCTCTTAGAAGATCTAGCGAAGACGAGCTTAGTGTAGGCAGACTTAACAGGTTGCATGCCTAGAGAAAACTCTGATGGAGGAGAGCGAGGGGTAGCAGAAACAAAGTGATCCGGGTAAACTTCTCTGAAAAGAGCCAGGACCTTGCGAAAGTCAATGGAGGGTGGTAACGACTTGGGTTCCTCCACGTCAGAAGAGGGATCATCCAGGTGCGCAGCTTCCTCCTCAGAAACCTCATCACCTGAGGGTTGAGAAGCGAGAGGTAAAGTTATAGCGGTATGCTGAACGGCAGAATCCTGACAAGCGGGTGCATATACACTTGCGGATTCATCCTCAAGTCTCTGTTGAAGAGGATGAGGGCTGGTAATGACAAAGTCATGAGGCTGGGAAGAAGGAGGCTCTGCGGGAGTCTGGGGAGCAAGCGTGGTGAGAGGCGACTGTAGTAAAACCTGAGGTTCAGGCTGCAAAGACTGCTCAAGCTGAGGAGAAAGAGGTAGATGCATGCGTTGAGGTGGCTGACTCATTGCATGAGGTTCATGTCTCAAGAGTTGCGCTTGCTTCAAGGGTTGAGGTGGCTGCGCAGTAAGAGGTTCCTGTCTCACGAGTTGAGGTTCTTGAGGTGGGTGCTGCGAGAGTTGAGGTGGCGGCTGCGCAGAAAGAGGCTCCTGTCTCACGAGTTGAGGTTCTTGAGGTGCTTGCCTCGAGAGTTGAGGTTCTTGCCTCGAGGAAAGTGGAGGTATCAGCTGCGAGAGCTGAGGTGGCTGCCTCAAGGATGGCAGAGGTTGTCGTACCTCAAGAGGTTGCTGCCTCGAGGATGGTCTTACTGCAAGAAACTCTTGCCTCAAAGGTAGAGGAGGTTGTAAGGCATAAGACTCCTGTCCCCATTGTTGAGGAGGTTGCCGCGTGGTAAGAGGTTCCTGCCTCAAGGAAGGTGGAGGTTGCTGCACAACGCTGGTATCTGGCAACTCCCAACGCGGTAGCTCACGCATGGAGGTAGCTTGAGGAACCTCAACTTCGTACGTCTGGCAGACTGGACTGCGTAGAGGAGGAGGAGCGCTCGCAGGAGGAGGTGTAACCTTCTCTGCCTGAAACTCACGCATCAATACCGCAAGCTGCGACTGCATAGACTGCAGCAAAGCCATCTTGGGATCAACAGACGTTGAGGTCTGTTGAGGCAGAGCCTTAACAGAAGTTGAGGTCTGTTGAGGCATCGCCTTACCTCTCTCAGGAGGCGTGCAGTCACCTGATGACTGCGGCGAGTCAGAGCTAGCCCAATGACTACATCCGGGCTGTAGAACTCGTGCGGTCTGGACTTTACGCTTAAGAGGGCTTGAGACCTGAGTCCAGCGTTTTCTCCCCGAAAATTCTTCTGCAGACGAGGAAAATAAGGGCTCAATCGTCTGAGAGTGGAAGTGACGATCTCTGTAAGATACGCCCGCAACCACCGAGGATACTGCTGTGCGCCGATCAAGGCCTGCCGAACCCTTTTGCCCTTCGACATTGCTTCTCCCCTGGGCTTGGGAGCTTGCAAGAGGTCCCGGACTGGGAGGACGACTGGCACGCACAGAAGTACCCTCACGCACAACACTGACACTGACATTAGCACTCGGCACAGCACTGGCACTACCACTTCCCACTGCACTTTTCACTTTAAGTTCCTTGACGTCTGCCAAGAGGAACTTGTGGTCACTCACTACCGACTCCACTTTATCACCTAAAGCCTGAATGGCACGTAAAACATCAGACATATCAGGCTGAGCACAAATAGTAGGATCGGGGGTAGCCACTACAGGGGGAGGAAAAGGTTGAGGATCATGGGGTGAGGAATAAAGCGAAGAGCGAGCCGAACTCCTCCTAACTCTCTCTCTCTCTAACTTAGTGGTATACTTGAGGAATCGAACAAAATCAAGTTCCGAAAGTCCGGCGCATTCCTCACATCGATCTTCCAACTGACAGGATTTTCCCCTACAGTCGGAACAAACGGTGTGAGGATCAACCGAGGCCTTCGGAATACGCCTAATACAAGTCCTACATCGTCTTTGGGGAGGAGCTTGAGAAAGGTCGGACATCTTGAATCAAAGAACAGTCAAGGGGGAATTCCAATTAAAGCAAAATATCGTTAACCATTAATCAAATCAATCTAAAAGCTATAAAGCTAAGAGATAAGTTTCCAGTATAGCGAAAGCTGAAATCTTAGAGCAATACTTCACCAAACCGTGAACAAGACTCCAAAATTATAAGCGTATCCATGTAGGTCTTGCCGGAAGCACGACAGAGGAAAAATTGAGGTGGTGTCAACAAGAAGTACTGCAGTACCTGGCCACAGGTGGCGCTGGTGAGTACACCCCCTTCTTGTATAGTGATCGCTGGCGTATCCCTTCCGTAGAATTCTGTCGGGCAACGGAGTTGACAGCTACATGATTATCGGGTAAGATTAATATTGAAAAATAAGTTTTGCCTTTGTCAAAACCCTCTCTTTTGGGGTTACTGTAATGTGCTGGGTGGCTTCCGAGGACTACTACCAGAGCATTAATTGAGTAGATTCATGCACCACCAAGCAAAAACATATTACAACTTATACGCTTGTATAGATGAGAAGAAAAACTAACAAGTCTGACTCTTATATGAGATGACTCCCAAGAAACCGGGATGCCTGTCATCCCGCTTCCGCAGAAGGGCCTGACTAAATTGGTCTTTCTCTCAGAGTTCTCTCTGTATGGATCCCAACCGAGCCTAGTACCACACATGAATATTGTACTGCTTGGATTTGTTTCTGGTAATGTTTAATGAACACCCTATGCCCAGAACAACCCATAAAGCTCCGGATATATTGAAATTGCATACTGTATTAGCACGGAACGTTAATGGAGCAACAATTTTTCTCACGTGGATTTTAGGAATGGAGACAGGATCAACCTTTAAAAAAAGGCAGGTGAATACAATATGGATAGACCCCGATGTAAACGACTCGTTGGTCTGGGTATTCTAACGGCAAATCCTATCCCTGAGGTCCTTGTTGGGTAAATAAAGCAGGGCCAGGGATCTTAACATATCCTTTCACCCACATTGAAAGGAGACAGACAGCATTATCTTTCCAGCCTTTTGCATGTAGATCCTCATTCTGAGTACAATAGATACATTGCAAACAAATAAACAATTGGCAGGGTCCTAAGTCCTGTAACAATCAGCAAAAACACTTCCAACCCCACTTAGGGTTGGAAGGTTATCACATGTATTCATCTACAAAAAAAAAAAATTATTTGTGAACCCATATTATTTCCATATCACCCATGAGACAGGTAGTATATCTAACCCTTCCCTTTCCAATTACCAAGACCACATATCTAAAAAAAAAAAAAAAAAAGAGAGAGAGAGAGAGAGAGAGAGAGAGAGAGAGAGAGAGAGAGAGAGAGAGAGAGAGAGAGAGAGAGAGAGAGAGAGAGAGAGAGAGAGAGAGAGAGAGAGAGGGGGGGGGGCTCACAAAATGACTAGACCTTTCCTCTAAATATCATAGATAGTTCCTCTTCAGTGAGGTTAGGGGTCATACTCTTATTCCCCAACTACACTATAGTTGACCTTATGATTAGCCCCAATGAGGCTACAATCACAGGATTGACATGCACTGGGGCAACAGCCACAGGTTTTGCTGGCCCAGGTCCCTTCTTACTTCCTTCTGGCGTCTGCCTTTTCACTTCCACAGGTGGAAGCCTTCACCTGGGCCACTACTGGCATTACTAGCACTGGGGACACCAGGGATGAAGTAGCATTAAAAATTACATCAGGAAAATACTTGCAAGATCTAACAATAGTTAGGATTTTCTATGATCAAACTTGTCATCAGTTGACTGCAAGGAAGAGCTTCTAGCACATGTTGGAATGTGTCGTTTACCTCACACTCCATCAGCCCTGATAAAAACTCGCTGATGTTCTCCCTGCCAGGGAGAACATCAATGAACTCAATTAGGAGAGCGAAGTGCTAATGAGTCCCTCTGCCATTGCCAAGAATTAAGTAAGAAAAGACTTGACCTTCTCACTCCTCAAACAATACACCTGCCTTAATGAGAAGCGACAATCTACAATTGGTATATGAGAATAATTGCAAACAATCATGCCCCTAACAGCGCAGTGATTGTGTATCTATTGGCGGTTTAGACAACCTGATGAGTGTTCATCCTTTAATCTGTATGAAAATTCCTAATTGGTTTCATCATTACCACTAAGCTAAACTCAACCGTTCAAACTAAAAAGTATGAGAAAATTATTGAACAGCCATGGATAGGATTCTACAGTACATTTCCTATATCAAAGGTTTGTATATGCATAGGATCCAATCCTCAAAATATATAACTGAAAACACAAGATATAAAACTTGAGGTGTAGTGGCAACAACCACTTAGATATGAAGCATTGTTTGATCCCCACGAACCCTTTGCCACTGCTATGGTTGTCTGTCTCTTCCCAGCAGTTAAGAAGGGTTTTGTAGCTAATTTAAAGGAGGGAGAGAACAAAAGCGGAATTTTCATTTCTTATCTATAGATCATCAAGTTGGCACTTCCAATCGATAGCTTCGTCTATTTAGAGATAAAATTCTTAGATTTATGAATGTGGAATGTGATGAGGTTATATGGAGTTGGTGGAAGGTTGTTGCAAGCACTGAAAAGTTTATACAAAGGTAGTAAAGCATGTGTTAGGATAGGGAATGAAGTGAGCGATTGGTTTCCGGTGAGAGTGGGGCTGAGACAGGGATGTGTAATGTCACAGTGGTTGTTTAACTTGTATGTTGATGGAGTGGTGAGAGAGGTGAATGCTCGAGTGCTTGGACGAGGATTGAAACTGGTAGACGAGAATGACCATGAATGGGAGGTAAATCAGTTGTTGTTTGCGGATGATACTGTACTGTTGCAGACGCGGAAGAGAAGCTTGGCTGATTAGCGACAGAATTTGGAAGGATGTGTGAGAGAAGGAAGTTGAGAGTTAATGTGGGTAAGAGTAAGGTTATGAGATGTACGAGAAGGGAAGGTGGTGTGAGGTTGAAAGTCATGTTGAATGGAGAGTTACTTGAGGAGGTGGATCAGTTTAAGTACTTGGGGTCTGTGGTTGCAGAAAATGGTGGAGTGGAAGCAGATGTACGTCAGAGAGTGAATGAAGGATGCAAAGTGTTGGAGGCAGTTAAGGAAGTAGTAAAAATAGAAGGTTGGGCATAAATGTAGAGAGTTCTGTATGAGAAAGTGATTGTACCAATTGTGATGTATAGATCGGATTTGTGGGGAATGAAAGTGACGGAGAAACAGAAATTGAATGTGTTTGAGATGAAGTGTCTAAGGAGTATGGCTGGTGTATCTCGAGTAGATAGGGTTAGGAACGAAGCAGTGAGGGTGAGAACGGGTGTAAGAAATGAGTTAGCAGCTAGAGTGGATATGAATGTGTTGAGGTGGTTTGGCCATGTTGAGAGAATGGAAAATGGCTGTCTGCTAAAGAAAGTGAAGAATGCAAGAGTGGATGGGAGAAGTACAAGAAGAAGGCCAAGGTTTGGGTTTATGGATGGAGTGAAGGAAGTTCTGGGTGATAGGAGGATAGATGTGAAAGAGGTAAGAGAGAGTGCTAGAAATAGAAATGAATGGCGAGCGATTGTGAAACAGTTCCTGTAGGCCTTGCTGCTTCCTCTGGTGCCTTGGATGACCGCGGAGGTAGCAGCAGTAGGGAATTCAGCATTATGAAGCTTCATCTGTGGTGGATAACGGGGGAGGGTGGGATGTGGCACCCTAGCAGTACCAGCCGAACTTGGTTGAGTCCCTTGTCAGGCTGCGAGGAACGTAGAGAGGAGAGGTCCCCTTTTTTGTTTCATTTGTTTGATGTCGGCTACCCCCCAAAATTGTGGGAAGTGCCTTGGTATATGTATGATGAAGGTGGGTTATGCTGTAAAGTCCAGCACTGGATTCCAAGAGGCCATTCAGGGCTCCCCATGAACAAATTAGGAAAACCCTGATGTAAAATAAAAATTAGAGGTTGATTAGCAAGAAGTAAGAAAGGAAGAGGGAACAGAGGTACAGTATAATAGAATTATACAAAGCAAGTGCAGCGAGAGGTTTAAGAAATACCTACTATACACTGCATGAGGTGTACTGTCAGCACTAAAATTTATGGAAATGATTTGTAATCCCTTTCAGGTGGGTTTTGAATCATCCCTGGTACGTTAGTACTACTCCTCCATCTTGCTTAATGTGATATTCAGCAAATGAAGATAGTATTAGAGAAAGTCCACTGAAACAAAGCATGTTCTTATAATAAAATTTATTTCAATACTTCCCAAATATACACTGATTTAACCGCCCTCCTCACCGTATCTAGAGGGTTCAAATGAAAGTGACGAAAATGAATCCTAATAGTGAAAATGACAAATTCATAGATAATTTGTATTTTCCCTAACTATACAAACCTTAGCTAATTATTAGGGGTTATACTTTCGGCGGAGCTGAAATGACGTGCCATTGAAATTTTGTGAGGGTTAACTACCCACATCGCTAGTTAGCGGGGGTAGGGGGGGGTAGCTTGCTACCACTCCCGTTCACACACCTGTGATTTAGTCACTTTGCTTGGAGGTAGGATTTCAAGGGGGATAGGGATGGCGGGCAAGTTTGTATAAATAGCTAAGGTTTGTATAGTTAGGAAAAATACAAATTATCTACGAATTTGTCATTTGTTCCATAACTGGAATACAAACCACGCTATTTATTAGGGGTGACTCACCCATTAGGAAGGGTGGACATCCTTGCCAATCTGGCTTTTGGCTTTACCCGGGGACTCCTTATCTGAGTATGTTAGTACTCAAAAATAAGGAGTCCCTGCCCTCTCTAAACCTTGCTACGCAAGGTCCGCGGCCTACGCAAGCTGTGTGGTGAGATGTGCAGAAGTGTGACTGTCTAGGTAAAGTTATTCCGAGTCTATGTAGGAAAAACCTGACGAAACCAAGACTTCCCAATACCACCTCGCCAGGGTATGGGGACGCAACAGTACAGGTCCTAGCTTAATACTAGGTACACAAGGGAGCATGGTTTACCTGCAGTAGTTTGAGGTCAGCTTATGCAGAGAACCCAGGATGTTGTTTTCCCCACGAGTGGGTAGGATGAAGAAAAGAATAAGAGCCAGTCAATTCTTTTCATTCACACATACTAAAACCGGGTAACAGTGCCCTCAACCTTCTGCTACTTGTCTAATAAGGAGCTTGAGGTATACAACCAGCTGTTGTGCAGCCACCACCGGACCGATAGAGATCGTATCTAGTTCCTGTGGGTCACGTCTTGCAGGAGAAAGGTTGTGAAAGTCACATGGAGCATTCACATCCTTTTTTGTAAAACCTGCGTCACAGAGTAATCTGCTAAGAAGGACCAGGGGCATAGTTATGCCCCTGACACTGTGCGTCGTCATGTCGAAATGATGTTTCGGTGATCCTCCTCTAGTCTTTCCCAGTGCTGACAAGAGGAGGGACCCGGGCAGGCTGTTGCCATTTTCTTTAGGTAAAGTCTTATACCTTACCCTGGGTACAGTAACGGATGATCTGGATGGTCCGTTACCTAGTTGAGACTTGTGTAGGATCCGTCACCTCTGGAGACTGTGTTTGACGACATACTCAGGTACGAAACTGAACATTGTCTTTCGCCGTTCTCAATAATGGGCAATGTCGAAAGAGAGACCATGAAGTTCCTTGACTCGTATGGTTGCTGTACGAGTGTGTAGGAACATTATGTTCTTAAATCAGGAGAAAATTTGTTGCCTGGTGAAGTGGAACATAAGGAGGTCCCTTTAGGGATCGGATATTTGAACCATGTTCTGAGAGGAAGGTCTCAATTCCGACTGGGGAAAGGCAAGTTGTAAGTCCGTATGAGTTAGGAAAAGTCTATCGATGAGAGGGTGTCCCTTTTTTTCAGTTTGAAGGTGAGGATCAAGGTTGAGTGGTCATCTTTACCTGTCGGAACTGAATAGGGGGTCTTTTCCTGTTGTATATACTCGAGGATTCCGCTATTGCTGGAATCGAGGTATCGAGTGGAGAGACACTTAAACATGACACCAACCACACAAGACGCGACACTGCCAGGTGGACTGATGCTGAGGAATTCCTCAGATATCTAGACAACCTTTTTGCAAAGAGGTATTGGGTAGTCTTCAGGCGTACAATCATAGCAAAGGTATAGCTTGTGGTAGGTGTTGAAGTGGGTTGCCTGTTATGTGGAGACGGTTCTCTTGGAGACTCTATCAGGAGCTGCAAAAGGTTTGGAGACCGTTCTGCATAATGCCATAGCGGAGCTACGAGAGTCCTTGAGAGGTTGACCAATGTTCTAGCCTTGTTGAGTGCCCTTCTCTAGATAAAACAGGGACGAGACGTAAACGTCATTGTTGGGCCCACCGTTGTTGCCAGAGAGACTTGGGGTCTAGGGCTGGTGAGCAATGGTAGCCTGAGATTCAGGAGCATTGCGAACAGACCCCCTAGTTGGAGGACCTCGTAAAGTCGGGACTTTGTTGGCTACATGGCGATCCAAAGTCCATTCGGTATACCTTATCTGAGATGCTGTGCACAGATTGTCGGCGAGCACGTTCTTCCAGTCTGGAATGAAGCGGGCTGATAGTGGTACCGAATGGACTTTGGTCCATCTTAGTGTTTATACTATTAGATGGGAAGAGGCTACAAGCAAGTTCCTTCTTGCTTGTTGATGTGAGTCTCTATGTGGTGTGTGGTGTGTCATCCATCACATCACTGAGTGGTCTGTTAGGAACCGATGAGGCTGCTGAAGGCCCGGAAAGTTGGCCTTCATCTCTTAAGAGATTTAAGTGAAGGTACCTTCGGGCTCTGTCCAGAGGGCTGAGGTCGTGTGGTGCAGCACTATGGTCCCTCCTTTCTTCTTTTTTCCGACTCAAGTCTCTTGGAATGGAAGTCGTTCTCATTTCGAGAAGGTTTTGTGGAGATTGGTGTCAAGAATCATTCCCAGATACATCAGTCTCCTGGGAGGGAAGTAGGGAAGACTTCCGTAGGTTTACCCTGATCACTGGATCTTGGAGAAAAAAAAAAGACTTCAGAAGTTCCAGTGTTAATGCCAGGTTGCCACTGAGTCTTCTAAGGTCAGACAGTCGTCCCAAGAGAGAGGAGACAGAAGCCGATCCTGTGAGACCAGGATGGGTGTAGTGGAAAGACCGAAGCACAGTGCCTTGAACTGGTGTTTCCTGTTTGTCTAGACTGAATCTTCCAACCTTCCTAGATGGATGGTTTGGGCCTGGGAGTAAGTGTCCTTTAGGGCCAGTGTGCAAATGAAGACCTAAGGTCTCAGCCCTTGTTCGAACTCCAACATGGTGTGGACATCTACCCAAAGGGCCGGCTCCTTGCTGATCCTTTTGCATGGAAGATTGTCGACGCTGGAGTCTTGACTCGTGTCATAAAGGATCACGCGCGATACCCAGTGTAAGAATTCTTCTCTGAGAGAGAATTTCCTTAACTAACAGAAGGAAGGCAACGCTTAGCCTTAACCTGCGCCCTGATGGGATTGATGCTATTCCTTAGAATAGAATTAATCTGGCGAATGTTAATCAATGGTTAACCGTTGGGTATTGTGGTTACTGTGCAGTTGGAGAGTGCTCGCAAGTAGTTCCCTGTTGGCAAGCCGTTGATGAGGGTTGTCGAACGTTTGCTGATCACTTTAGTGTGATGGCGAACGGCAAGTAGCGAGAAGTATGTTGTATACCTTCTGATCTAGGAACTACAGGAAGCGGTTGACTAGTAAGTTCGAGTCACGAACTGCTGGCAAATTGCCGATGACCGATGAATCGGTGGTCTGTGAGCCGATGGTGAGTTTGAGATCAGCAAGATGATTATGGTCCCCCCTGGTTGGTCAGAGATGAGCAAGCTGAAGATGGGCTGGTCAGAGATCAGCGAGCTGAGTTCAATGATCGAAGAAAGATGAGCTGCTCATCGGTGATCTAGTGATCAGCAAGCTGATGACTGGTTATTGACTAACAATCGGTGATTGGAAATGCTAGCAATTGGAGATCGTTAGTCATTGGAGGGACTAGAGGTCAAAGATCAGCATTGAGCTAGCAATTGGCGATCTGGTGATCGGCGACCTAGCGATCAGTAAACTGTGAACTAGCCATCAGCAAACAGTGATCTAGAGATCAGTCTTTTGATGCTTTCCTGTTTGCTGACGGTGGTCTGTCAAGGAAAAAGAAACTTCAGAAGAGACAGGGACCAAGGATTCCCCGTTTTGAATCCCCTTGTAGGATGAAATCTTCGGGATCTTGAATCCTTCTGTGAAGCCTTATTCCTCTTTTCCTGGTGGCAATGTTTATGTTTGCGGGGAGGAATGGGGCAATGGTGACCTGTCCAAAAAGTTTTATTCCTTTTTACTGACAATTGCGCGAGTGTGTAGGAGAGTACTGGAGTGATGGCACACAGGATAATGCTGGTGCTTAATATCTGCCTGGAGAACAGGAAAGCGCTGGATCTTAGGCAAGAGCTGGTGCATTGGATCTGCGAGCCTTGACTCTTTGGCAAGAGCTGGCGCATTGGATCCGGGACCGTAACTGCGCAGGAGGGCGCAGGAAAGTAAGGGAGAGTGCTGGCGCGCAGTAAGGCACTGTGTAGTTTTGTGCATTTTCCCTAGGATGCGCCGAAGCGTGTGACTGGTTGCGCAGGGGTGGGTGCATTGGCATGTGCGTGAGAGTACTACGTGGAGACTGTTGGTGAGCTCACGCGCCCGCAAGAGTGTTGGCGCGCGTGCAGGAGACCATCGGCGCCCGCGTGCTGAAGAAAGTCGGAGCGCAAGCGCGCAATACTGTTGGTGCGCGCGTGGGAGACCCTAGGCGCCTGCTCGCGGAAGAAAGTCGGCCCTTGCGTGGAACTGTTGCCACGCACGCGTGCAAGACTATTGGCGTGCGCAAGAGCATTGGCGCTTGCGCGCTTGGAAAATCATTGGGGCGCGCGGGGGAGACCATCTTTGCCCGTGCGTGGAAGCTCGTTGGAGCGCGCACAAGAGCATTGGCACTAGCGTGCGCGGAAAATCATCGGCGCGCGCAGGAGACCATCGGCGCACGCGCAATACCCGCGCCAGAGCATTGGCGCTCGCACGCGTGGAAAATCGGCGGCGTGCGAGCGGAAGATCGTCGGTGCGCGCGCGCAAGACTATTGGCGCGGGTGCGGAAAATGACAAATTCGTAGATAATTTGTATTTTTCCTAACCATACAAACCTTAGCTATTTAATTAGGGTATTACTTTTGGCGTAGCTGAAATGACGAGCCATTAGATTTTTAACGAGGGTTTAATAGCCCCTCGCTAGTTAGTGAGGGGGTAGGGGAGGGGTAGCTAGCTACCCCTCCCCCCCTCACACACTGGAGAGTAGCTCACTTTGCTTAGAGGTAGGACTTCCCGGGGGACAGGGCTGGCGGGTAAGTTTGATTAAATAGCTAAGGTTTGTATGGTTAGGAAAAATACAAATTATCTACGAATTTGTCATTTGTTCCGTAACCGAAATACAAACCACGCTATTTAATTAGGGTCACTTAACCCTTAGGAAGGGTGGTAAGTCCCAGCCGTACTGGCTTTGGGTTTTGCCCGGGGACTCAGTATCTGAGTGTGTTAGAACTCAAGATAGGGAGTCCCTGCACCTCGCAAGTGCCTTGCTCTGCAAGGACCGCAGCCTACGTAAGCTAGTGTGTGAAGGAGTGAAGTGTGACTCGTCCTAGGAAGTTGACCTGGAGTCCTTTAGATGGAAATCTAGGTTAGGATGATCCCAATACCATCTCGTAAGGGTATGGGGACGTGACAGTATTAACTTAATACTAGGAACACAAGGAAACATGGTTTACCTGCAGTGGTTTGAGGTCAGCTGTGCAGAGAACCCAGGATGCTGCTTTCCCCAAGAGAGGGGAGAATGAAGAAAAGAATAAGGGCCAGGCATACCTTTTCATTCATGCAGACTAAAACCGGGTAATAATGCCCTCAACCTTCTGCTACTTGTCCATTAAGGAGCCTGAGGTTTAAAGCAGCTGTTGTGCAGCCACCACAGGGCCGATAGAGAACGTATCGAGCCTCCTGTGGGTCACGTCTTGCAGGTAGTGGGCTGTGAAGGTCGTTTGGCGCTTCCAAACCCCTGCTTGTAGAACCTGCGACACAAGAGTAATTTCTCTTGAATGCCAGGGACGTAGCAATGCCCCTGACATCATGTGCCCTAGGGCGACGTGACGGAGGAGGGTCAGGATTCAGGGAATGGTAGATAACCCTGCGAATCCAAGCCGAGATTCTATTCTTAGTGACCCTCCTCTTCGTCCTTCCTGTACTCATAAACAATGCTTGCACCCGAGGACGAATTGCAGCTGTTCTTTTAAGATAGACCCTCAGACTCCTGACTGGGCACAGTAGGAGATGGTCTGGGTCATCTGTTACAGAACGGAGACTCGAAATCCGGAAGGAGTCAAACCGGGGGTCCGACACTCCTGGATTCTGAGTCTTAGCTACAAATTCAGGGACGAATCTGAACGTTTCCTCCCCCCCTCCCCTTGAATGGGCGATGTCATACGAGAGACCATGAAGTTCGCTGACTCGCTTGGCCGAGGCCAGAGCAAGCAGGAACACCGTCTTCCAAGTCAGGTGGCGTTCAGAAGCCTGGCGTAATGGTTCGAAAGGAGGTCTCTTAAGAGACCTGAGGACTCGAACCACGTTCCATGGAGGAGGTCTCACTTCCGACTGGGGGCAGGTAAGTTCATAACTTCGTATGAGTAGAGAAAGTTCCAGCGAAGAGGAAATGTCCATTCCTTTGAGCCTGAAGGCAAGACTTAAGGCTGAGCGATAGCCTTTCACTGCCGAGACTGAAAGGCACATTTCTTCCCGCAAATACACGAGAAACTCCGCTATTGCTGGAATAGTGGCATCGAGTGGAGAGATACCCCTTCCACGACACCAACCACAAAAGACACTCCACTTTGCCTGGTAGACCCCTGCAGATGACTTTCGCAGGTGTCGAGACATCCTTTCCGCAACTTGTTGCAAAAAGCCTCTCTCTATGAGGAGACGCTGGATAGTCTCCAGGCGTGAAGTCGTAGCGATACTACGGCTTTGTGGAAGATGTTGGCATGTGGTTGTCTGAGTAGTTCGTGTCGAGGAGGAAGTTCTCTCGGGAGTTCCGTCAGGAGCTGCTGAAGGTTCGGGAACCATTCTGCGTGATGCCATAGCAGAGCTATTAAGGTCATCGAAAGGTTGACCGATATTCTGGTCTTGTTGAGTACCCTTCTCATCAGACAGAACGGGGGAAAGGCGTAGACGTCGATGTTGTATCACCGTTATTGAAAGGCATCTTGCCAGAGTGCCTTGGGGTCTGGGACTGGGGAGCAGTACAGCGGGAGCTTGAAATTCAAGGCTGTCGCGAAGATCTACCGTTGGGGAACCCCACAAAGTCAGGACTTTGTTGGCTACTAGACGATCCAAAGACCACTCGGTACTCACTATCTGAGATACCCTACTCAGACTGTCGGCGAGCACATTCCTCTTGCCTGGAATGAAGTGTGCTGATAGTGGAATCGAGTGGGCTTCGGTCCATCTCAGTATCTCTACTGCAAGATGGGATAGCTGCTGTGAAAAGGTACCTCCCTGCTTGTTGATGTAAGCCACGACCGTGGTGTTGTCGCTCATCACCACCACGGAGTGACCCGCCAGGTATTGTTAGAACTGCTGAAGTGCCAGATACACGGCTTTCATTCCTAGCAGGTTTATGTGGAGGCACTTTTCTAATTCTGACCATAGGCCTGAGGTCCTGTGGTTCAGAACGTGGGCCCCCCACCCTTTTTTTGAGGCGTCCGAAAACAGCATCAAATCCGGGGAAAAGACGAGAAGATCCACTCCCTTTCGTAGGTTTTCCTCTGTCAATCAACACTGAAGATCCGTCCATTCCGCAGGACCCATTGGGACCAAGATGTCCGGGGAATCGTGTCCTTGATTCCACTGGGACTTGAGTCGCCATTGCAGGGATCTCATTCTGAGGCGACCATTTGGAACTAGACGGGCCAGAGAAGAAAGGTGACCGAGGAGACGTAACCCCGATTGGGCTGGGAGTTCTTTTCGTCTGAGGAAAGGAACTGCGACCCTCCTCAGCCTTGCTATCCTGTCGTCTGATGGGAATGCTTTGTGGAGATTGGTGTCCAAGATCATGCCTAGATATACCAGTCATTGAGTTGGAAGCAGGGAAGACTTCTCGAGATTTACCATGATCCCTAGATCTTGGCAAAGTCCCAGAAGCTTGTCTCGGTGTCGAAGAAGGGTCGACTCGAGTCTGCCAGGATCAGCCAGTCGTCCAGATAGCGGAGACGGATGCCGATCCTGTGTGCCCACGAAGAAATCAGTGCGAACACCCTGGTGTATACCTGAGGTGCTGTGGAGAGACCGAAACACAGCACCTTGAACTGGTAGATCTTGTTGTCTAGGCTGAATCTTAAATACTTCCTTGAAGACGGATGTACTGGAATCTGGAAGTACGCGTCCTTCAGGTCCAGTGTTGATGGCGCACAGGCAAGCGATGGCGAGTAGGCGAGCGACTGTGCACAGGTGAGGGTGCGTGCGGGCGCGTAGATCTCAGAGATGGCGAGAGGGTGCGTTGGCGAGCGATGGCGCGCAGGTGATAGAGCGCGCGGGCGCTCAGGAGATCGATGGCGCGCAGTTGCGCAATCAGGAGAAGCAGGACGCGCAGGCGGGAGTGCAAGCGTTTGCACGCGCGATGGAGATTGTTCGCGAGCGCGTGCAGGATCTCGGCAAGCTCTAGGCGAGCGCCCACGCGCAAGGGTGTTACCCTTAGCGCGTGGGCGTGCAGGAGGGCGCACAGCACGAACTGGTGTCTGTGCGCGATGGTGCGTAGGCGATGGCTGACGAGCTGGCGGGGTCCTATGGCGCGTAGGCGAACGCTGAAGAGGAGAAACTCGGTTTTAGGATCTTGCGCCCAGATCCGGAGATCGCGGGCGCGCAGGCGAACGATGGCGTGCAGGCGAACGCTAGCACGCAGGTGAAGAGCGCTGGCGCGCAGGAGATTGTGAATGCGCATCAAGATGAGGGCGGGGTGTTGTACGCTGGCGAGGAGAGGATCGCTGGCGAACAGGAGAGCGCTGGCGCGCAGGTGAGAGATGGCGAGCAGGAGAGTGCTGGCGAAAAGGAGAGCGATGGCGAGTAGTCTCAGCAGAAGAAGGTCTCTGGGGCGTTGTCTCCGAGGATGAAGTTCTGAGCAAAGAGGACTTCACCACAGGCGAGAGCTTGCGCGCAATTGCGCGCGAGCGTGCAGGAGAACGTTGGAGCGCAGGGGATACCTGCCGCTTAAGGGACTTGCTCACATTGTGAGAAAGCCCCTTTTGCCCCAAAGGGACCGGTGCCCGTTATAAAACGGGATGCGTGGGCGCCCAAAGCGCGTCAGCAGCCAGGAACGGAGACGGCAGGTCCGAAGGTCTGGCGGGCGAAGGAGAACGATCAGCACAGAGGTCCAAGGATGCAACTGCAACGGTCGGTGCACAGCGAGGAGGATCCTCTGCGGGGGACTGCGACGGAGAAGAGCCGAATAGGCGCCTCCTAACTCCCTTGTGAGGAGAAGGAAGGCCTCTACGGCGAAGAGGAGGGCGAGCCTTCCGACAGATACGTCCTCTGGGGGCGGCAGGCAGACCATCGTCAGTCCTCCGAAGAGGAGTCTCTGTCAGTGAACTCCCCCGAGGGGAAGAATCACCTGCAGGAGAGACCGTTGGACTTAGCTCCTCCCTCAAAGGATGTTCGGAGGGAGAAACTAAGCCTTCAGCTGCATCGGGAACCAAGGCAGGGGTTTGACCTAACATGTCGGAGGCCCCTGCCACAACAATCTCGATGATAGACAGAGGGTCAACCTCTGCTACCGCCGGACATAAGGTGTGAGGGTCCGTTTCGACCGTCGACAAATATGTACCACAAGGGTGGTCAGGTAATCCGGGGCACTTCCGCATGATGGTAGAGGCCAACTTCCAAGCACACACTGCAAAGAAAAAGCAAAAAAGATTAAGGCTGTCAATAAGCGAGGGTGGGAGAAGACACATCTGTTCATCACCCGAGCCAAAAGCAAAGTGAGCTACTCACCGGTGTGTGAGGGGGGCAGGGGTAGCTAGCTACCCCTCCCCTACCCCCTCGCTAACTAGTGAGAGGGTAGTAAACCCTCGTTAAAATTCTAATGGCTCGTCATTTCAGCTACGCCGAAAGTAATATGGAGTTTTTATGATAAAACAAAGTTTTATGAATACTTACCTGGCAGTTATATATATATAGCTGAGTCTCCGACTCCGGCAGAATTTAATCGAAAATCGCGGCAACCACCTTGTGGTGGTTGTGTGGTTAGATGGTTAACAACCCTTACAGGGTGGTACTTGGAATCATTCCCATTTTCCGTTCCTCAGATTATCTTTGCCCGACCTGTCTCCTGAGGGGAGGTGGGTGGGCTTTAAAATATATATATAACTGCCAGGTAAGTATTCATAAAACTTTGTTTTATCATAAAAACTCCATTTTTATGAATAGAACTTACCTGGCAGTTATATATATATAGCTGATTCACACATTTGGAGGAGGGAAACAGACAGAAAAACATAGTTTGGGAAACAACAAAAGAGTTGTAGGAGAACAAACACCTTGATTCCTTACCTGCTAAGGTAGCTGACTTCAAAGGTAACTGCCTCTAGAGTCGCTTTCCCTTAGGAGTGTTCAGCCAGGAGTAGACCTGCTACGCTGCAAACAACTCAATCGAGTCTGTCAAAGGGGTAGGACCAACAACTTGACTAGACTTCAGAAAACTACCTTCCCATATAATAAAAACCTGCAACCTTACTAAAGCTAACCATCTAACCTTGCAGAAATAGATATACAGTAAACTATCTATCTGGACTGAGGGAACCGTACCACAAGACGAGGACCTCAGACAACCATAAAAAACACAAACCCATATACAAGTACAAAAACTAAGGTTGAGTGGGGGTAGTAACTCCTTTGCCTAATACAGAAGCCGCAGCTACGTATGGGCCCAAGGTATAACACTTGTCATAGTCCACTCTTACCTCTCTGAGGTAATGAGAAGCGAAGACAGAGTTGCTCCTCCAGAAGCAGCAATGGCCCGTACTTCGTGAGCCCGTAATTTTAACAGGGCGAAGTTTTCTTCCTCACAAAAGAGGTGGGCTTCCCTAATAGTTTCCCTCAGGAAAAAGGACAAAGCGTTCTTTGACAGGGGTTTTTGAGGATCCTTCACCGAACACCATAAGGAGTTGGAAGCACCCCTCACGCTCTTAGTGTGGGCCAAATAAGCCTTGAGAGCCCTAACCGGGCAAAGGAGGCTTTCCTGTTCCTGACCCACTAGATTCGTGAGGTTAGGGACTTCAAAAGTCCTGGGCCAGGGTTTCGAAGGGTTCTCATTCTTGGCAAGAAAGTCAAACCTCAAGGAACAAACCGCTCCATTTAGGGTGAAGCCTACACGCTTCTCGATTGCCTGGACCTCGCTGATCCTCCCGGCAGTCGCTAGAGACAAAAGGAAGAGGGTTTTCTTAGTCACATCTCACAGAGAAGCTTGCGAGATAGGCTCAAACTTCCTGGAGCACAAAAACTTAAGCACCACATCAAGGTTCCAAGAAGGGGGTCTTAAGTGCACCTGCTTCGTTGTCTCAAAAGACCTAATGAGGTCCTGCAAGTCCTTATTCTGAGATAACTCTAAGCCTCTATGCCTAAAGACGGTTGAGAGCATGCTCCTGTATCCTTTAATGGTAGATACAGCCAGCTTAGCATCCTGCCTGAGGTACAAAAGAAAGTCTGCAATCTGGCTTAGAGAGGTAGAGGACGAGGAAACCTTGCGCCTCCTGCACCAAGCTCTAAAGGTCTCCCACTTTGACTGGTAGACTCTTTGTGAAGAGATCCTCCTTGCCCTGGCAATAGCTTTCGCCGCTTGTGCCGAAAAGCCTCGAGATCTAACGAGCTTCTCGACAGTCTGAAGGCAGTCAGATTGAGAGCGAGGGGGTTTTGGTGAAATCTCTCGAAGTGGGGTTGTCTGAGAAGATCTGGACTTGCCGGGAGTCTTCTTGGAAAGTCCATCAGCAACCCTACCACTTCGGTGAACCATTCCCTCGCAGGCCAGAATGGAGCCACTAGGATCATTTGTCCCGAATCGAGGAGAGCGAATTTCCTGACAACCAGATTGATGATCTTGAACGGGGGAAAGGCATACATGTCCAGCCCCGTCCAATCCATCAAGAAGGCGTCCACTGCAACAGCTTCCTCGTCCGGGACTAGGGAGCAGTAGTTGGGGATCCTCTTGTTTAGACCGGAGGCGAAAAGGTCTATTACCGGTCTGCCCCACAACTTCCAGAGGCTCCGACAGACATGCGGGTTGAGAGTCCACTCTGTAGGAAGGACTTGTCCCCTCCTGCTGAGCATGTCTGCCCTGATGTTTCTCTGCCCTTGAACAAACCTTGTCAACAGCTGGGTCTCGTTCTCGTTCGCCCAAAGGAGAAGCTCTCTCGCAGATGAGAACAGAGAGAGGGAGTGAGTTCCCCCTTGCTTCCTTATGTACGCGAGAGCTGTGGTGTTGTCGGAATTGATCTCCACAGTCTTTCCCGACACCAAGGTTTTGAAGGCCTTGAGCCCTAACAAAATGGCCATCAATTCCTTCCTGTTGATATGCCAACTGACCTGACTCCCTTCCCAAATACCTGAGACCTCTTTGTTCCCTAGTGTTGCTCCCCAGCCTGACTCGGACGCGTCTGAGAATAACACTAGGTCGGGGTTCTTCTTGAACAAGGAGATCCCTTTTCCCAACAGAGCTGGGTCCAGCCACCACATTAAAAGATCCTTGATCTCTGTCGGAATGGGAAAAGAAAAAGTGTCCTGGATCTTTCTGTTCCAAACCTTTGCGAGGAAGTGTTGCAGAGGCCTTAGGTGCAGTCTCCCCAAAGGGACAAACTGCTCCAGGGAGGATAGAGTTCCCAGCAGACTCATCCACTCCTTCGCTGAGCATTCCTGCTTCCTTAAAAAGTCTTTGACTTTGTCCAGGCACCTGGTCTGCCTCTCCTGGGAGGGAGAAGCCCGAAAAAGAACTGAATTCAGAACTATCCCCAAATAGAGAATAGTCTGATTCGGCTCGGTCTGAGATTTCCCCCAGTTGACGATGAGTCCCAAGTCCTGAGTCATCGTATAAGTCTTCATTAGGTCCTCCAGACATTTCTCTTTCAACAGTGACTGGATCAGCCAGTCCTCTAGATAGAAGGAGACCCTTATCCCCTCCTGGTGTAACCAGCCTGCCACATTCGCCATTAGTCTAGTGAAAACTTGGGGAGCTGTGCCGAGACCGAAGCAAAGTGCCCTGAACTGGAAGCACTTGCCCTGGAACACAAACCTCAGATATCTCCTCGAAGACGGATGAATGGGGACGTGAAAATAAGCGTCCTGCAGGTCGAAAGAAACCATCCAGTCTCCTGGACGAACTGCAGCCAGCACTGACTGAGTCGTCTCCATGGAGAACTTTGTTTTCTCCACGAAGGCGTTCAGAGAGCTGACATCTAGGACTGGTCTCCATCCACCCGAGTTCTTGGGAACCAGAAACAGGCGATTGTAAAAGCCTGGGGAGGCGAGGTCTTGAACCGGCTCTATTGCTCCCTTGACCAACATCTGGTCGACTAGCTCCAGAAGAGCCTCTCGTTTCCCCGCGTCGGTATACTGAGCCACTAAGGCTAGGGGAGAGTCTGAGAGAGGTGGTTTCTTTAAAAAGGGGATCTTGTAACCTTCCTTGACGACTGAGAGGGACCAGGTGTCCGCCCCTCTCCTTTTCCAAGACTGCCAAAAACGAGACAGTCTTGCCCCTACTGGTGTCTGGAGGACTTCCATCTCATTTTTTGGACCGGAGCCTAAACGCACCCCTGCTGGTCCTTGGCCCTGACTCTTGTCTTCTCCCCTAAAATCCGCTCTCGAGGAGATCCTGCCCCGAAAGGATTGTTGAAACTTCTTCTCCTCCTTCTTCAGAGGAGCAGGAGCAACAGGAAAGGTCTTTCTAGCCGACCGAGACAAAAGGTCCTGAGTAGCCTTCTGAGCCAGAGAAAGGGAGATATCTCTGAACAGAGCTTCAGGAAAAAGATCGACGTGAAAAAGGGGCGTAAAGTAGCTCCGACTTCTGGGCAACAGTCACAGATCTAGAGGTGAAGGAGCACAAAAGGGCCCTCTTCTTTAAGACCCCTGCTGAGAAAAGGGAAGCCAATTCATTAGCTCCATCCCTTAGAGCTTTGTCCATGCAGGACATGATACTCGTCAGGTCCTTCGTGTCCTCCAGGAGTTCAGACTTCCTGGCCAGAGTCCCGAGAGACCAGTCCAGGAAGCTGAAAACCTCGAAAACCCTGAAAATTCCCTTGACGAGGTGATCAAGCTCCGACATGGACCACATCACCTTGGCAGAGTTTAAAGCATGCCTTCTTGCCGTCCACAAGAGCCGAGAAGTCACCTTAGGAGGAGGCAGGCACTCCTAACCCCAAAGGTTCCCCTGTCTCATACCACATACCGGCCTTGGAAGCGAGCCGAGACGGTGGAAAAGAAAAGGTGGTCTTGGCAGCTTGTCTCCGTTCCTTCATCCAATCATCCACTTTAACGAGAGCTTTCCTGGCCGAAATTGAAAGTTTCATTTTGATGAAGGCCGAAGACTTAGTAGCTTTCTTCCTGGTAAATTGAGACTGAGGAGAACGAGGGGCCGAAGGTTGAAATTCCTCCCCATAAAGTTCCAAATGAGAGCGAGAAAGAACCTTGTAATCACTAGAAGAGTCGGCAGGTTTTTCTTCCTCTTCCGAAATATCTTCGAGGTCCTGCTCAAGGATAACATCCCGAAGAGTTGGGCTGCCAGCAGCCTAGCAGCGAGAGCTGTTTGAATCCTGGCGCCGAGCGCCGCTAACATCCAGTCGGCGAGAAGCGGTATCGTCACGATGACGAGAAGCGGTATCGTCACGATGACGAGAGGCAGTATCGTCACGATGACGAGAAACGGAAGCGTCCTGAAGATGCAGGCTGCCTTCGCCTTGAAAATGCAGACTGCATTCATCCTGTTTCCTAAGAAACGAGGCAGTAACGTCCTGGCGTTTTGAAAGAGAAACGGAATCGTCACGGCGCCGAGAACGAGAGGCAGTATCGTCCTGGCGCCGGGAGAGGGGAGAAGGAAATTCTTGGCAGCGTGCCGATGAAGAGGGTGTGCGTTGTCGTACGGCCGACGAAGTGCGCAGAGGTTTCTTGGGAAAGATACTAAAATCTCTCTTAGAAGAAGATCTCTTAACAGGCAAAGAGACGTCCTTACGTCTGACGGACTGAGAAGGGTGGCTGAAAGCTTTAACTAACGATGAAAGTTGTTCCTGCATAACAACCATGAAAGCTTTAGCAACCTCCGCTGGCTCTCGCGGTGCCGAAGACGGCAGTTGTCGTACGGCTTGACTGGGAGCGCTGGCAGAAGAAGTAGGGAGTCTAGCAGGATTAACTGGGCTAAGGACTCTCTGTTTCGCCCTTTTAACAGGAACAACATCGAAATGGTCTTCCGAAGGATCAGGGTCTCGGCTACTCGAACCGGGAGAGGGAGAGCGAGACTGCACGTCCCGGTTCCACCCTCTCTTCATTGGTCTTGATTCGTAACACCAATTACGTCTGGGAGAACGATCAGGCGAAGACACAAACGTATCCGACACTCCTTTCCTACGGCGGTCAAGAGCAGACTGGGAGATCGCAACAGGACTGTCTGAGGCGACGACTGACCGAGGATAAGCACCTCTCACCTCCTTTCGGCTTTCGACGTACTTTCTCCCTTGGTCCTGGGAGCTTGGTAGAGGTCTAGACCTAGGGGTATGACAGATTCGATCAGTCGCCACCTCCACTGCACTTTCCCAAGCACTAATTTCACCTACACCCTTACCTTTAAAGGCCTCCAACTGTGCTTTAATGGCCTCCAATTCAGCAGCTAATTTAGCATACCCAGGGTCATCCGTAGGCACAGATCCTGTAGAAGGGGCAGGAGTCACTACATTTGGGGAAGGAATACCTTCCAAAGGGGGTTACAAGCAAAGGGTCAATAGATAAATCTAAGCTAGGCTCACTAGCAGACTTTGACTTTGATTTAGCTCTTCTAACTCTATCAATCCCAAGTTTGCGCACATAGCGCTTCATAGCTAACCAATTATCATCACTTAAAACCTCACATTCCTTGCACTTATTATCTAAAGCACATTCAAACCCCCTGCAACCCATACAGATAGTGTGAGGGTCAACCGAAACTTTCGGCAACCTCACCTTGCAAATATCATTCGCACAAACACGATAATGAATTTTCTCACTCATGATAATAAAGGAAAAAAGACAAAAAAACAAAAACAACACGATTGCCAAATCCCAACACAGTGTACTTCACCAAAAACGAAGTCCAAAAAGGCGATGAAGGGAAAGCGATCCGAAAAAAACTCTGAAAGGCGGACCAACGATGTTGTCGATCCGGCCGGCAGAGATAATCTGAGGAACAGAAAACGGGAATGATTCCAAGTACCACCCTGTAAGGGTTGTTAACCATCTAACCACACAACCACCACAAGGCGGTTGCCGCGATTTTCGATTAAATTCTGCCGCAGTCGGAGACTCATCTATATATATATAACTGCCAGGTAAGTTCTATTCATAAAAACCCTAATTAAATAGCGTGCGGAAGACTATTGGCGCGCGCGGAAGATCGTCGGCGCTAGCGAGCGTAAGACTGTTGGAGAGCGCGCGCATGCAGAAGACTCGCGCATGAAGGTAATGCTAGTCGGTTGGCAGGTCAGCTGGTAGGATGACCACTGGCAGGACAATCAGGAACTGGGATGTGCCCTTTAAAAAGGGCGAGCATCCACCGATGGGGACCGTAAGCAGGTCTACGTTAGAGTCCAGGACCGAAGTCCAAAGGACTTTGTTGCAGCGCAAGGTTGCGCTGGTAGATCGGTAGGTCAGCTGGCAAGATGATCAGGAACTGGGATGTGCCCTTTGGAAGGGTGAACATCCACCGATGGGGACCGTAAAAAAGGTCCGTGTTAGAGTCCAGGACCGAAGTCCAAAGGACAATGTTGCAGCACAAGGTTGCGCTGGTAGATCGGTAGGTCAGCTGGCAGGACGATCAGGAACTGAGGTGTGCCCTTTGGAAGGGCGAGCATCCACCGATGAGGTCCTGGTAGGTCTGCTGCGCTGGAGGTCTGCTTGATCCTCCAAAGAGGTGTCTCTATGAGTGGCCTCTCTCGCGAACGAGAGAGGTGAATACTTCGTAGAAGAGACTTGAAGACATCCGTGATGACGCCCATGAGGGCCGGTAGATCAGCAAGCTGACCTTTAACAGTAGCGATTCTCCGAAGAGGAGTCTCTATGAGTGGCCTCTCTCGCGAACGAGAGAGGTGAACACTTCGTAGAAGAGACTAGAAGACGCCCATGATGATGCCCCGCGAGGGCCAGTGGATCAGCAAGCTGACCTTAACAGTGGCAATCCTTCAAAGAGGAGTCTCTATGAGTGGCCTCTCTTGCGAACGAGAGTGGTGAACACTTCGTAGAAGAGACTTGCCAAGACCGTGCTCCGCCCCTGAAGGAAGAGAAACTCAGCAAGGGGCAAGAGAAGTCTGGGCGAAGGCAGCAACAGCAGTCGGAGACGATGAATTCATTAAGATGTGGGAAGTTTTCCCTCTGAAGGGAGAAACCACCTCACACCTGGGAAGGAAACTTCAGTCGAAAGGGAAGTTGTCCAACCCCTGGAGGCGAACCTCCTTTAGCATTCTAAGATGATCTGAAGTGCTGGTCATGTTGTCACAGGAGTACTTCTAAGAGAAGGGATGACGCCCATGACGACGTCCTCTGAGGGACGGCAGTGACATCAGATTCCCCACGCATGAACAGAACAGCTCTGCTTCGTTGGCACTCTTAGTCGAACGAAGAAAAACTGCATAGTTAACTGGGAAAAAATAAAATTAGTTACTGTAATTATTTAACAGAAATTCCCTAGGGAGGAACTCCGAAGAGGGGAAAGCATAAAGTTGAGTATTGCGCCCTTCCTTCCCCAGTCGACATCCATGGGAGAAGGGAGGAGAGGAGTAACTGTAATAAAAACAGAATTACGATTATTTAAATCAGCTAAGAAAATTCACTAATAGTGAGAACCACTGACCTTCCGAAGGGAAGTGTTCCTCACGGAGAAAGCTGAAAAGTTAAAATATAATTATATTTTCACTAAAAATAATTGAGACAAACAATCGGAAGAGCAACCTAACCAGCGCACGGGAAAGGAGCTTCCCCAATAGTGCGCTGTTGTAGTAAAGGTGAACGACCTCGAGAAGAGAGACCGTAGTCAATCTTTGAAAGGCCACATTCCCTTCGCTCAGAATCCACGTTTCCCGTAGGAAAAAAGGAAAAGGCGAAGACAATAGTTGAATGAAGAGGGTCCAGGCGATGACGATTCCCCTGCGGTGGCCGAGATAACGGCTATATGCCGACGGGAAGATCAATGGACCAGAGAGGGAGAGGTCGTTTCCTACAAAGTGGAACTGTGCTGACCTTGCTACTACGCAAGGGTCGTTGTCGTATATGTATCACACACACAGTACAAACACTGAAAAGGAAACTTACCACATTTCTATACACATATATACATAAACATTAAGAATGTTTTCATATACAGTATATACAAGTATAAGAAAAAGTAAGTAAAAGACAAAAATTAATGGCAGTCCAGAATAGGCGAGGAGGGAGAGAGGAAACAACCGCTATCGATCCGAGCTAAAAGTAAAGTGACTAAATCACAGGTGTGAACGGGAGTTGATGTGAAGAAGAGGCTATCCCCCGCTCTCGATCCGAGCTAAAAGTAAAGTGACTAAATCACAGGTGTGAACGGGAGTTGATGTGAAGAAGAGGCTATCCCCCGCTCTCGATCCGGGCTAAAAGTAAAGTGACTAAATCACAGGTGTGAACAGGAGTTGATGTGAAGAAGAGGCTATCCCCCGCTCTCGATCCGAGCTAAAAGTAAAGTGACTAAATCACAGGTGTGAACGGGAGTTGATGTGAAGAAGGGGCTATCCCCCGCTATCGATCCGAGATAAAAGTAAAGTGACTAAATCACAGGTGTGAACGGGAGTTGATGTGAAGAAGAGGCTATCCCCCGCTCTCGATCCGAGCTAAAAGTAAAGTGACTAAATCACAGGTGTGTTAACCGGAGTTGACGTGAGGAAGAGACTACCCCCCCTACCCCCACTAACTAGCGGTGTGGGTAGTAAACCCTCGCTAAATTTTAATGGCTCGTCATTTCAGCTCCGCCAAAAGTATAACCCCTAATAAATAGCGTGGTTTGTATTCCAGTTATGGAACAATTGCGGTACAATACAGGCTTGTCAGAAACTAAACTCTCTTTGAGAGCAGATGGCAAATGAATATCTAGTAAGCAATTAAATAAAAAAAAAAAATTCTTAAACTATACACATTTGTTTCACGCACTGTACATTTTTTGTACGATATATAGAAATATTTTTAGTCTGACATGACAACTACAGTTATGTATGATTTGGAAAGAAAAAGATACAAAACACTCTAAATTACAGAAGTGTTTCGTGGGAAATCACATATAGAGATTTTTGGTAGAAAATCCTGCATACTGTGCAGTACAGTATAAGCACTAAATTGATTGGTCAACAATACTGTACAACAAGAGTTACTTGTAGCGTAGTTTTGTCATGGGACAAACAAACAAACAAACAAAATTTTTAGTCTTATGGAAAATGCCCAAGTGAACAACCAGGTTAATATATGACAATACCTTATTCCCAAAACATGATCTTGTAACTATGACTGTGGTTTCTGGACTGTTGTTCGTGGCCTTCTGAAGAGCAAAATGTGTGGTTCTGAAAAAAAAAAAAAAAAAAAAAAATACAGCATTACAAATCTTTTTTATAAAATGACCTTTACATGGTATGGATCTTCTCTATAAAGTATGAGTTATTTTTATTCAGTACTGTATACAGGTCCACCAGATCAATAATTGTAAAATAATTAAAGAACAGTTATTTCATAAACACACCTGTAACATAGATCCTTTGGGAAAAAAATAAATCTATGATGTCAAGGCTTTGAAAAAGCCTTGGAGTAAAACAAATTTTTTTAATGTAATTTGTATTTTTCTTAACTATACAAATGAGATCTTTAATAGGACTGTAACTTCAGTGAAGCTGGAATGATCGTCATATATCTAATGAGGTAAACAAAGTTACCTGTTGGGTGGTGGGCAGGCCCTGTCTACTCAACAGGTGAAGCAACAATCACTTTGACCTATGAACTAGGACTTACGGGGTGGTTAAGGTTGCCAGTGTAACTTACAGGTCTGTTGCTTACCCAACATATCGGGCAAAAGGGAGAAAAGGTGTAAGCACCTAGGTTTTCCAGGCCTGTTGGAAACCGTCCTCCATCGCTGCTGAAAGCTTCTTGTTCCGTCGGGTGTAAACAAGTTGATTGATGGGGTACCACAAAGGGCAAGAAGCCTTTCTACCACGCAAGGTAGTAGGGACAATCCTGCTCCTATCACCTGTCCCTGATGGCTATCCACTAATCCATTCCTGTTGACCAGAATAAACCTCGCTGACAGCTCTACAGCACTAGCAAAATGCCCAAATGTGTCGCTGCCTGGCCAGCTCACAGAGAGATTGAGACACTGTTCCTCCTTGTTTGTTGACGTAGGCCACCACAGTAATGCTGATGCTTATTAATACTACCAAGTGACTTATCAAACTCTGTTGAAGTTTCCCAGGCTAAAACGATGCTCGCATTTCAAACAGGTTGATGGGCAGCCATTTTCCGTCTTAATGTCATGATCCCGAGGTGGTCTGGTTACTCTGGCCTTTCTCCCCACCTTTCCTTGGATGTGTCTGTGAACAGCAGTATCTCAAGA
Source organism: Palaemon carinicauda (assembly GCF_036898095.1). NCBI lineage: Eukaryota > Metazoa > Arthropoda > Malacostraca > Decapoda > Palaemonidae > Palaemon > Palaemon carinicauda. The sequence goes on from NC_090732.1 coordinate 12,447,333, forward strand.
AGTGGAGAGTCACGTGGAACTGCTCTGGTAAGGAAGAGTCGCCGACACTAATGTCTCAAGTGTAGGACTTCTTTAGATAGTACAACAAAGCCCTCACAGGACAGAAAAGCCTCTTCTCTCAGTACTGTATCACTCGACGCTTCATTTAGAGAGGGGATGGGGAAGAGCTCAAACCTGGGGTCTTGCCCAAACAGATTCCGAGCTTGGCCATGTGCTCTGGCACCAAACGAAGGAGCTCCTTCCATATCTCAGAGAGGGAGACTAAGGCAGAGACCATGTAACTCACCTAAACTAAAACTGCAGAGACAGTCTTGAGAATCAGAACCTTGAATGAGACCTTTTCAAAGGCTCAGACAGGTATGAGTGACAGCTTTGAGAACGAGGGACAGGACCAGAGGTACAGAGATCGGCAAGACTGTTCGAAGCTATTCATTAGCATAGGCAAATCCTGAGGAGAGGTCTGACCCCTTCCGTTGAAAGACTAAGATCAAGTCTGAGTGGTAGCCTTCACAACAGTAACTGAGAGGCGCTTCTCTTGGCAAGGAAGATGAGAAAATCTGCAATTCGCCGTAGAGATGATACAGCCAGAGAAGAATCTCTTCTAAAAAAGAAATCGTAGAGGATGACCCACTTTCTCTGGGAATGTGAGTAGGGTGGGGGAAAGGACTAAAGAGGGCAGCAGAAGTCATCAACAGGGTATGGGGTTTGCCATTGGAACCAGGGGTAAGGGAAACATTACAAAAGTTATTTACTTTTACTTTTTTGAGGAGAGGGCATAACAATAAAAATGAACAAAACATATGGAAAAATGACAAACTTATAACAGAGTTTGTATTTTTCCTAGCATACAAACCCGAATTCTTTACTATAGGAGATATTCTAGGGCGAGCTGGAAAATACGGCAGAAAAACCTTAATAAGGTCGTTAACGACCGGGCCGGTAGTTATCCATCTGTTAGGGGTGGGGGACTGCCGGCCGGTAGCTACTGAATACCTTCAATCGGATTCTAGCTAGGACTATCTTAGGGGGCGGTGACGGAGGGAAGATTTGAGTAAAGAATTCGGGTTTGTATGCTAGGAAAAATACAAACTCTGTTACAAGTTTGTCATTTGTTCCTACACTAAATACAAATCCTCATTCTCTACTATAGGAGACTTAGTCTTGAGGTCAGGGTGGACGAAGGGTTCCTTATTCCTAGGGAAGGTAGTCCTCAGACTAGACTCTATTGATGAACAAATCTCCCATTAACTTTTCTCTGTAGATCCCCAAAATCTTATCACGACTGAAGGTTTGTAATTACGTGTAAACAAATGTTTCAGTATGAAGAGGGTCGGGAACAATGACTTGGACCCTTTCATACATAGGATGCCCCTGACCTTGAAAAGGGGAATCCTCGTGACTACAAGTATAACTAATACCCTGTGAAAGGAGTCAGATGAGTTTCCTACCTTATTTCCATTGGTGAGTCCAGCTGAAACTGGTTACAGACTAGGATACCCAGATGGGAGGAAGAAGAAAGGAGCAGAAGATAGATGGATGTTCTTCTAAAACCTAGTGTAACGCAGAATCCTCGACCAATGGCTACTGTCCCCTGAAAGGGCGCAAAGGTAGATACAGCACCTGTTGCCCTGCCACAATAGGCCCTATAGAAAAGGTGTTTAGAGACCTATGTGTCACATCGGTTAAATAGTGAGAAGTGAATGTAGATTGACGCTTCCAGACTCCAGCTCTTAAGACTTGGGAGACTGAAAAATTCTTCTTAAATGCCAGAGAGGCAGCCACTCCCCTAACTTGGGCTTTGGGTTGAGCTGCCTCTGGGTCTCCGTGAATGGCTCTCGCAACAACTTTCTTGAGCCAGAAAGAGATGGTATTGCGAGAGATTCTCTTCTTTACCTTATTGGTACTGAGGAAGAGATGACGGAGGCGTGGTCTGAAAGGTCTGGTGTGCTTCAGGTATTTCCTTAGCGCCCTGACTGGGCACAGTAGCAATTGGTCAGTATCCTGTGTTACCCTATTGAGGCTGGAAAATTGAAATTCTCTAAACCTCTCATTGGCTGATGAAGGATTCTGAGTTTTGGCCACAAAGCCTGGCACAAAGTTGAGCGAGACTTCGCCCCATCCTCTAGAATAGGTGACTTCGTAGGATAGACCATGAAGTTCACCAACCCTTTTTGCCAAGGCCAGAGCTACTAGGAAGACGGTCTTAAGGGTTAGGAAGTAGTCAGAGGCCCTATTTAAGGGCTCATAAGGGGGACCCTTCAAGGAACGTAAGACCAGGGACACGTCCCAAGGTGGTGGTCTAATCTCCACTGGGGGGCAAGATCTCTCAAAACCTCGAATCAACAAGGTGATATCTTCTAAGGTGGAAAGGTCAACTCCTCTCAGTCTACAGATGAGGCTCAAGGCTGAACGATAGCCCTTAATTGCCGAGACTGATAGGAGTTTCTCCTCCCTGAGGTACACCAGGAAGTCTGCCACTAATGGAAGAGAGGGATTGAGTGGAGACACGTCTCGCCCTCTACACCAAGCTGCAAACACTCTCCATTTTGCTTGGTAGAGGTTTGTGGATGATTTGCGCAGGTGCCTGGACATGTGTTCAGCCACCTTCCCTGAAAAGCCTCTGCTTCTGAGGAAAGACTGGACAGCCTCCAGGCGTGAAGCTTCAGGAAGTGGATTTTCCCGTGGGGGATACCGCTGTGTGGCTGTGTCAACAGACGGGGTTCTGGAGGTAGAAACCTCGGCACTTGAACCAGCAGGGAAAGGAGGTCAGCGTACCACTCTCTGCTTGGCCACGCCGGAGCTATTAGCGTTAGTTTGCAGTTCCGGGAGGTTCTGAGTTTGTTGATCACCCTTCTGAGCAGGCAAAAGGGTGGAAAGGCATATGCATCCAGGTTGTCCAAGGAGTGTTGAAGGGCGTCCTGGATTGCTGCCTGATGGTCTGGAACTGGGGACCCATAGCGGGGAAGTTTCGCATTCAGAGAGGCGGCGAACAGGTCTATTGGGGGGAAACCCCACAAAGCTATTACTGTCTTCGCTACTCGAGGATCCAAAGACCATTCGCCACTCAGCACTTGGTGATGCCTGCTCAGTTGATCTGCCATGATGTTTCTCCGGCCCGGAATAAACCTGGCTGTGAGAGCAATGCTGTGACTTTCTGCCCACTGGCAAATCTGGACTGCTAGCGTAGAGAGGTCTCTTGCCAGAGTACCCCCTTGCTTGTTGATGTACGAGACGGCTGTGGAGTTGTCGCTCATCAGAACCACCTCTCATCCTTGTAGATCTTCTACAAAGAATTTTAGAACTTTCCAGGCTGCTAATAATTCCAGATGATTTATGTTGAGACACTTCTTTACCAGAGACCAAACTCCTGATGCTAATTTCGGGCCTAGGTGGGAACCCCATCCCCGTAGCGACGCGTCCGAAAAGTTTTAACTTCGGACTGCGGCTTTGGAGGGGAATGCCCTTTGGGTATTCTCTCTGGTCGACCACCAATGAAGGATTTGGAACCTTCACTGTCAAGAATGGGGAATCTGTCTTTTGAGACCAATGAGTCTTCAGATGCCATTGGAGACTTCTCATTCTCGACCTTCCGCCTGGAACTAGTTTTTCCAGGGAGGAAAGATGACCCAGAAGACACTGCCACAACTTGGCTGAAGGCGTAAGTGGAGACAAGAGATGGGCGATGGACTGATCCAGTCTCCGAAGCCTGTCTTCCGACGTAAACACTCTCCCTACCTGGGTGTTGATGAACATACCCAGATAGTTTAAGACTTGGGTCGGAATCAAGCAAGACTTCTCTGCGTTTACAAGGATCCCCAGGTCCTTGCAAAGGCTCAGAAGTCTTCTCAGGTGATCCAGAGCTACCTCCATGAACGAGGCTAGGAGTAGCCAATCGTCCAGGTATCTTAGCAGACGAATTCCGTGCTTGTGAGCCCACAAAGATACGAGTTCCAAAATCTTCGTAAAGACCTGTGGGTCAGTCGAGAGGCCGAAGCACAGGACCTTGAACTCGAAGATTCGACCCTGAACCAGAAAGCGCAGGAATTTCCGGGATGTGCAATGGTTCAGCACTTGGAAATATGCATCTTTCAAGTCTACAGATGCCATAAAGTCTCCTGGATGCATCGCTTGGGTCACGGAGGCAGCTGTCTCCATTTTAAATGGAGTTTGCTTTACAAACTGGTTCAAACTTGAAAGATCGATTACTGGTCTCCAACCTCCCGAGCCTTTCTCTACCAGAAAATGGCGACTGAAAAACCCCGGGAAAGCATTGGAGACCTCTTGAATGGCGTCTTTTAGAAGCATGCTCTGGATCTCCCGAGCTAGGGCTTGCTGTTTCCCTGGATCCCGAGGGATCTGGGAGGACGAGATCGGGGGAGGAGCTAAAGGAGGATTAGAGTCTATGAAGGGGATGCGGTACCCCCAACGAAGCACCTTGATGGTCCATTGCATGGCCCCATAGCCTTCAACCTCCTCCAACTCCCCTGCAGGCACCCCCCTACGCACTATGAGGGGGGGGGCCGTGACCCTATTTCTGTCTAGGGTTCCTCCCTCTGCCTTTAACCTTAGGAGGAGCCGACTTTCCTCTGCCCATCGGTTTGGGTGTAAAAGAGGGGCGGCTGAGGGTCTTGACAGGCAGTGGAGTTGGCTGCTGTTGCATTGGGCAAAAGGAAGCAGCCCTTTGCATCGCGGTGTCCTGCGTCTCTTTCCTCCAATTATCTAGGGCAGAGGAGACTGCCTGCTTAGAAAAGAGAAGAGGTTGCAGAAGATCCGAGTTCCTCAAATCAGACTTTTCAGTCTTACCAATGCTCCTATGAAGTCTGGAGACTGCTGATTCCCTCCTTTTGAGAATCCAGTTGCCCCACATCGTTGCAGCCGTAGCAGTTAGGAAGTCCATCGTTTTGGCCCCGGCAGCCAGGACTTCCTGTAGGGACTGCATGGAGTTTTGGTTTGAAAGGTCTTTGTGACTTGCTAGGTAGCCTACTGTACCTGACCACGCGTCAAACCAGGATAATGCCTCCAGAAGGGACATTGACGCTGCTTCCATTGCCGAGGCTTCTGTGGCGGTGAAAGAGACTGGGGGAGAAGAGAGTCTCTCTGCAGAGCAGCCTGGTGTGAGCCTTGCTGTGAGGGGATCCAGTGTCAGAGGAGAAGGGTTGGCGTCTCTGACCTTGTAAAAACGCCTTTGCCTCGAAAAAGGAAAATGCAGAAGTTTATGGGATCCTTGAGACTTCAAGGAATCCGTTTCCCCCGAGACAGCCTGCGAGACCTTCCTCAGATGGCCTGCAGTGTGAATAGACCAGGGAAGTTCGATTCTGGTCTTAGGGTTTGGTGGAGGACGACATAGTCTGTCTAAAGCTGGAGCGTCGGTATGTCGATGTGACAGATGTAAATCTCCGAGGCCTGAGATATTACACATCGTTCTTAGAGCCCTCAGATAGACGGACTCTAAATCTTTTGATGGTTGGTCTTCCGAGGAATCTTCCGGTCGCGCTAATTCCTCGCGAGGGGGGGGCGATAGAAGCCCGAGTGTCTGAAGGTAACGGCGAAGTAGCATACTCCATTGCCGATATTCCAAGGGAAGGCTAGGCGCTAGCCAATGGCGCCGCACGTGCCTGATCTTGCCTGGAAGTTGATGGTTTAGGCGAAGGCGACCGAATTAACGGTACTGTCTCAATAAGAGGTTGCATTGATCGGCGGTCTGGCCTTTCTCCTCTGTTCTCAGCCGAAGAGAAGAAGGGTTGAACCCTTGCGTCTTCTTCTGAAGTTCTCGTGAAGCTCATATTCCGTAACTCGTTAGCAAGTACGGGAACGGGAGCTGTTCTGTCTAACCTGCGAGGGCGAGATGAATGACCCCGCGTGGATATGTCCGGAGATTTGCGTGATCGGGAGGTTGAAGGACGGGAGCGCTCTCTCTCTGTTGATATGAAGCGATGGCGAGAAGAAGTGTTCTTTCTCCCTTCCCTAGGGTGCTCTGAGCTCCTTCCGATAAACTGTGAAGTGGAAGAATCGCGCTCAGAGTGCTCTCTTTCCTTAGATTTAACATCGCCCCAACTTGAGCGCTTATTGCGCTTATGAGAAATCTCTCGTGACGAAGAGCGCAAATGTATCGTAGAGCTCTTCTTCTTATAGCGCCTAGATGATTCCTCGCGAGAGGAAGACGATTGCGAAGCAGAACGATGACGCGAGGATGTATTCTTCTCATGTTTATGACGAGAACGTTTATCGCTTCTCGGCAAGACATTTCATGAAGAGATAGAAGGCGAGGAAGAGCTAGAACGATGACGTCTCTTCCTATGTCTCCTCTCTCTCCGACGAGAACGTCTGGGCGAAGGAGAGCGAGCTCTCCTTTCCCTCTTCTCTCTCTCTCCCTCCTATCGTCCGAGGATGACAAAGACGATGAGGAGGAGGAGGAGGAGGAGGAGGAGGAGGAGGAGGAGGAGGAGGAGGAGGAGGAGGAGGAGGAGAAGAGGGAGGTATCGCGATGATCGCGCTTGCGACGTTGTTTTGTAGAAGCGCAAGCATTTAGTGTAGGAACAAAAATAAGTTTAGGAGAAAGAAAAATTTAGTCTGTCCGACATCCTAAAAAAGACACTAGATTAGCGGACGGAACATGTGAATGGAAGAAGGGTGTAAATTCATGTGAACACATGGGTGATGGAAGGCGACTTCGAACAAGACCCATGGGACAGGACCGGTGTAGAAAATATGGGAAGCTTCCTATTCAGCAATGTGGCAAACAGGCATGAGTGTTTTTATAGTTTATATATGACATATCTGTTTTTGACGTTAATAGTTTATATGACATATCTATTTTGACGTTGTTACTGTTTTTAGAATGATTTATTATTAATTTGCTATTATCATTTATTTATTTCCTTTCCTTACTGGGCTATTTTCCCCTATTGGAGCCCCTGGGCTTATAGCATCTTGCTTTTCCAACTAGGGTTGCAGCTTGGCTAATAATAATAATAACCCCAATAACAGAAAACCTCTTAGTTTCCTGGAATGTAGGGACCACTCTGACTCTACAACTCTCCCTTGGCAACTGAGTGTCAACTAGTCCTTTCCTCTTGCCCAGAATGTATTTGGCTAACAGCTTTATGACAATGTTGTCTCAATGTATACCTTAGCTGCTTCGTCAGCTTGCAAAGCTAGACGTAAGCCACCTCGGTGGTGTTGCCGTCAATGTGCAGACGCGTCTTCTGACCACACCAATGAGAAAGTCGTTCAGGCATGTGCTGTTCACCTTTTTTGATGCATCTGGTCACGGTTGTATGTTAGGAGGTGGATAATTGAGTGGGACTCCTCTGAGGGTCCTTCGTTCAGCCAACAAATAAGACTGATTCAAGTCCCTATCCCGGTGACACAGAGAAGGATGGAAGATCCCTGGAGACTGACCAGTGGTTCGTTATACAACACTTTAGGGATCTCTGGTAAAACTGCCCGCTTGAGGAACAAACTTTTCCAGTGAGGAAAGGTGGAAGAGAAGACTCTGCCAGCACCGTGCTGGTAATTCTGTCTTGGACAGAATGGACATGCTAGTAGCAACTGCCTTAAGGAGGCCAGGATTTGCCCTTTGCTGTGATACATCCACAGTTGTATCCCTTGCAAGTGTCCCCAAGCTACTAACAAGCTGAACATCTGAATGAACACCTAAGGAGCAGTATTTAGTCCTGAACTGGTATATCATACAATGGGGGAGAAGGGAGGTACTTTCTAATAGACTGATGCACAGGTACTTAAAAGTATGCGTCCTCCAGATCCAATAAAAGCATGAAATCTTCCTCTCTGATGGAACTCAGCACAGATCACAATGTTTCCATTCTGAATTTGTCAATGACCGGCCTCCAGATAGCATCTAATTCTTCCACCAGGTAGAGTTTACCGTAGAAGCCCGGAGGCTCGCCTCTGACTTCGAGCACGTTCCTCTCCAATATTTCTCCTACAGCTGTTAGAAAAGCCAGGGTTCTCAGTGATGTTGGAGGAACAGATGAGAACCATAGGAAAATGAGAAAGGAGAAAAAGGGCTAATGAGGGTAGTAAATAACTGTTCTGAAGGACTCCCATTACCAAAGGCTTGGCCCTATGCCTCTGCCAGTTTGCCCAAATTAGCATCAAGCAACCCACTACTCTTGGCAGTAAGAAAGGCAGGGGGAACCCTGGCAACAGTGTATCCTTCTTCTGCTGCTGCCCCACTGGCTGGAAGAAAAAGGTTGGTCAGCCAGAGAGGGCTGTGTATGCCCGTTTTTTTCTGAGAAGTTGCAGACAGTCCTTATCAGGATCTAAGAAAGGCCAGGAGGCCTTTCATGCCGAACTCTGCACCGACGACAGATTTACCTCTCAGCTAACTTAGTACTGTATTTTGAGAACTGGAAGACCAAGGCATCCCTCTTGAAACACCGAGTTGACCAACTGATTGCTGACTGGTGCCAGGAAGGTCAAACTTCTCACCTGAGAGTACGAGCCTCTTGTACTTCTCAAGAAACTCAGGTTGAAAATCCCCTTGACTTGGCAAAGTACATCACTGCACCTGACCAATGGTCAAGACAGAAGACCACTTGAAAGGCGTTCATGATCCGCAAACCATGGCCTCCGACTCAGAGGCCAAGAAGCCATGCTCTCTGCCCTGAATTATTCCAATGAGACCCATGCCAACAGTGTACACACTAATGGGTCAACTTGAAGAGGTGCTGATGCTTGAAAAGAAAATTTCTGCCTCGAGAGTGAAGGGAGCAAGAGCTCATTTGACCAACTAGTTTGACAGATATGATCGTAATTTAATCCATGGCTAACTAGCCAGATCCGACCAGAGTAGACCCAAGGATGGCAGACATCAGTTAATACTGGCTACAGAATCCTAGCTACGGCCCCAGGAGGCCAAGGCTTGGGGCATACCATGACCCAAAACACCTGACCACCCTGGCAACCGGGGTAAGTGAGAAATGGTGCCACAGTTTGAGGCCATGACATAGGGTCACAGCCGTGTACCTTAGCCTAGAAGGGACAAAAAAAGCTGTCCTTCCTGGATACCGGGGTAGCTGGAAACCCAAGTGAAACACTGGGCTGTGGCTCCCTCCCCATGGGGCAGGAAGCCACTCAGGTGCCATCCAACCCCTAGGTGAGGTGGTGTCGAAAGAAGCCCTTTTCTTACAACTACAGCAGACTGAACTTCTTTGACCTCTTCCTTTACTTCTTAGAAGAAGTGTGTAGTGTCGGGAATGGAACAGGACTATGAGGAAGAAGAACATGCAAGCTTCTCTCCTCTTTCCAATCCTCTCCTCAGGCTGAGCAAGCACAAGAGTCAAAGTCTATGAGGCCAAAAACAATGCCACTTTCCCAAGGGGAGAAACCACAGGGGTTGTTGCTCCCACAAAAACCATAAAACTGGGGAACACTGTCACAGGGAAGCGGCCACTCCAGACGCCCAGGCACAGGAGAAATGATGACAAAGAGGAGCCCGGATCAGTCGAAATATACAGGGAACCTGTCACCACTAAGGCAAAATGTCCTTTCGGGTCCGGGCCGCTTACGTCCAGGGAGGGGGAACCACTGCAGACATCACAGGAGTTGCCGACACAATGGCCACACTGACCATGCCCTTTACCACTGGAGTCATCAAAGGAGACACTGGCACTGGGGAGTCACCTGAAAGAAACAAGGAAGCCCAAATCTTTCTTATGTCACACTCGTCGTAAGCGGTATGTACAAAGGGAGAAGAGCCTCCAATTTCCGATGGGGTTCAGTGAACAGTGTGAGAACTCTAATTGCGACCAAAACCTGAAAAGCCTGCCGACGTAATTCCAAGGGCTGCTTATTCCTGACACATACTCTCTCGAGACTGAGCCAGGAGCATAAGTGCAGGAGCAATAGTAGTAGATGCACTTAATGAGCAGAAGGAAGAAACAAAGCTCTCTTCCTCCTCCTCATGGCATAAACCTTACACTGCATAGGAGGCCACACATACACCCAGCACAAGGGGAGGATGATTACAAACAATCATAGCCCTTACAAGTTGCACAGACGGTTTAACAAAATCCAGATGTAAAGTCCATCCTTGTGCATAAAAGTCATAGCAATCAATGGCCAGTATTCACTTCCTTAAAGAAAATGAAAATGAAAAGTTTGATTAAGGGGGCAACAGTAAGTCTGTATTCCTTGTGGCTGAAAACATTTGTGAAGTTTTTGATAGGTGGATGAGGGGAGGAGCTCCTCACCCTCACTCCCATCTGTTGCTTAATTGCCTTGTTAAGTGATTCAACGGTCATACAGATTACGCTAAAAACATATTCCACACTTAATAGGAGATGGTTTATATTTTGCGCAGGAACAATCTAACAACCATTCCAGCTTTGTTGAAGTCATATTCAAAATAAAGGACGATAATTGGTATTTGTTTAGGAACAAATTGTTTAGAGAATCTTGCTATTTTGAACTAATACAATATATTACCAACTCTCAATATTGGAAAATGCACAATAAATTTTCTGAATTCAACTCTTGTATTACAGAGGAGTCACTGAATCTTTCTTTACAAAACACTTCCATGATTACATAAAAAAAAGTTCTTAAAATGTTATTTTCATTAGTAAAATAAATTTTTGAATATACTTACCCGATAATCATGTAGCTGTCAACTCCGTTGCCCGACAGAATTCTACGGAAGGGATACGCCAGCGATCGCTATACAAGAAGGGGGTGTACTCACAAGCGCCACCTGTGGCCAGGTACTGCAGTACTTCTTGTTGACACCACTTCAATTTTTCCTCGGTCCACTGGTTCTATGGGGAGGAAGGGTGGGTCAATTAAATCATGATTATCGGGTAAGTATATTCAAAAATTTATTTTACTAATGAAAATAACATTTTTCAATATTAAACTTACTCGATAATCATGTAGCTGATTCACACCCAGGGAGGTGGGTGAAAACCAGTGTACATGTATATCAAGAAGCTAAGTATCCCGTATTTCATATTATCAGTTATTCAAAATAACAATGAAATTACAAGTACCTGGTAAGGAAGTCGACTTGAGCCATTACTCTGCCTTAAATAAGTTCGTCTTCCTTACTGAGCGCAGCGTTCCTCTTAGGAGGCTGAACAACTCTAAGGTGCTGAAGTATCAAGGGCTGCAACCCATACTAAAGGACCTCATCACAACCTTTAACCTCGGCGCTTCTCAAGAAAGAATTGACCACCCGCCAAATCAACAAGGATGTGGAAGGCTTCTTAGCCGACCGTACAACCCATAAAAAGTATTCAAGAGAAAGGTTAAAAGGTTATGGGATTATGGGAATGTAGTGGCTGAGCCCTCGCCTACTACTGCATTCGTTGCTACGAATGGTCCCAGGGTGTAGCAGTTCCCGTAAAGAGACTGGACATCTTTGAGATAGAATGATGCGAACACTGACTTGCTTCTCCAATAGGTTGCATCCATAACACTGCAGAGAATGGCTCTGTTTGAAGGCCACTGAAGTAGCCACAGCTCCCACTTCATGTGTCCTTACCTTCAGCAAAGCAAGGTCTTCTTCCTTCAGATGAGAATGTGCTTCCCTAATCAGAAGCCTGAATAGTAAGAAACTGAGTTCTTAGAACTTGGAAAAGAAGGTTTCTTGATAGCACACCATAAGGCTTCTGATTGTCCTCGTAAAGGTTAAGACCTTTTTAGATAGTACCTAAGAGCTCTAACTGGGCAAAGTACTCTCTCCAGTTCATTCCCCACCAAGTTGGACAGGCTTGGGATCTCGAACGACTTAGGCCAAGGACGTGAAGGAGGCTCGTTTAGCAAAAACCGAGCTGCAAGGAACATGTAGCCGTTTCAGATGTGAAAACAATGATCCTGCTGAAGGCGTGGATCTCACTTACTCTTTTAGCTGTTGTCAAGCACACGAGGAAAAGAGTTTTTAATGTGAGGTCCTAAAAAGAGGCTGATTGGAGAGGTTCAAATCTTGATGACATAAGGAACCTTAGGACCACGTCTAGATTCCAGCCTGGAGTGGACAACCGACGTTCCTTTGAGGTCTCAAAAGACCTAGGGAGGTCCTGTAGATCTTTGTTGGTGGAAAGATCCAAGCCTCTGTGGCAGAAAACCGCTGCCAACATACTTCTGTAACCCTTGATCGTAGGAGCTGAAAGGGATCTTACTTTCCTTAGATATAACAGGAAGTCAGCAATCTGGGTTACAGTGGTACTGGTTGAGGAAACTGCATTGGTCTTGTACCAGCTACGGAAGACTTCCCCTTGAGACTGATAGATTCTGAGAGTGGATGTTCTCCTTGCTTTGGCAATCGCTCTGGCTGCCTCCTTAGAAAAGCCCCTAGCTCTTGAGAGTCTTTCGAAAGTCTGAAGGCAGTCAGACGAAGAGCGTGGAGGTTTGGGTGTACCTTCTTTACGTGAGGTAGACGTAGAAGGTTCACTCCTAGAGGAAGAGTCCTGGGAATGTCGACCAGCCATTGCAGTACCTCTAAGAACCATTCTCTCGCGGGCCAGAGCGGAGCCAACCAACGTCAGCCGTGTCCCTTTGCGAGAGGAGAACTTCTGAAGTACCCTGTTGACAATCTTGAACGGCGGGAATGCATACAGGTCGAGATGGAACCAATCCAGCAGAAAAGCATCCACGTGAACTGCTGCTGGGTCTGAAATCGGAGAACAATACAACAGGAGTCTCTAGGTTATCGAGGTAGCGAACAGATCTATGGTTGGCTGACCCCACAGGGCCCAAAGTCTGCTGCAAACATTCTTGTGAAGGGTCCACTCTGTGGGGATGACCTGACCCTTCCGGCTGAGGTGATCTGCCATGACATTCATACCGCCCTGAATGAACCTCGTTACCAGCGTGAGCTTTCGATCTTTAGACCAGATGAGGAGGTCCCTTGCGATCTAGAACAACTTCACGAAAGAGTCCCTCCCTGCTTGAAGATGTAAGCCAGGGCTGTGGTGTTGTCAGAGTCCACCTCCACCACTTTGTTAAGCTGGAGGGACTTGAAGTTTATCAAGGCCAGAAGAACCGCCAACAACTCCTTGCAATTGATGTGAAGTGTCCTTTGCTCCTGATTCCATGTTCCCGAGCATTCCTGTCCGTCCAAAGTCGCACCCCAGCCCGTGTCTGATGCGTCCGAGAGGAGACGGCGGTCGGGTTTCTGAACAGCCAAAGGTAGACTTCCTTGAGAAGAAAGCTGTTCTTACACCACGCGAGAGAAGACCTCCTCTCTTCGGAAACAGGAACTGAGACCGTCTCTAGCGTCATGTCCTTTATCCAGTGAGCAGCTAGATGATACTGAAGGGGGGGAGGTGGAGTCTCCCTAACACGATGAACAGGGCCAGCGATGAAAGTGTCCCTGTTAGACTCATCCACTACCTGACTGAGCATCGGTTCCTTCTCAGCATGCTCTGGATGCATTCTAGGGCTTGGAAGATCCTTGGGGCCGACGGAAAGGCCCGAAAAGCTCGAGTCTGAAGATCCATACCCAGGGAGACAATGGTCTGGGATGGGACGAGCTGAGACTCCTCAAAATTGACCAGGAGGCCTAGTTCCTTGGTCAGATCCATAGTCCATCTGAGAATCTCCAGACAGCGACGACTTGTGGGAGCTCTTAAAAGCCAGTCGTCTGACGGAGCCGGACACAAGATCATGGTACTGCTGCACAGTCTGTGAACTGTCAACCATGGGGAAGCGAGGAAGTACAGTGACAACCCGAAGCTGTCTAGACTGTCTGGGTCGTACAGACAACTCCTTATCGGGTTGCTGAGGTTGCCGCACTGCTTCACAACAAGTCACTTCTGCTGGTTGTTGAACGTCTTCCCAGTGACACACTGACTCCGTAAACAAAAAAATCCTCTAACAAGGACTAAGCTTGGACTGCATGTCTTGCAACACAGCTCAAGGTCTATGGGAGCAGGTGTGGTAACAGACGGGGTTAGCGACTGAAGTGGAACCATTACCTTCCCTGGAAGCATGTTATGCTTAAATAAAAGTCCATAGGAGGCTACGCAGCTAAAGGCTCCTCTCCAAATGACAGAGTCCTCAAGGGAATATCAGAAGGAGGGAGAAAAGCACTTTCTCATCTACAGGGACCATATCCGAGAAAAGCTAAGTTCTCTCAGTGAGGGTTTCACTGGTGCAAAAGCAGCAGACTAGAAGGCAACGTTATGAAACTGCTTGACAGTCTAGTGAGTTGGCAACAACCAAAGATGTGTGACTGAGAAGCATGCGATAAGGTATGCAGAGCATGTTGTATGCAGAGCATGCTGTATGCAGAGCATGCTGTATGTAGAGCATGCTGTAAGGTAAGCAGAGCGTGTTGCATGGCGTGTAACATTTCTCAGAAATTCCATGCCAGTGCTAGAGTGAGTAATATCGCATTACTGTCCATTGAAAGTGCACGTGCCGAGGGAATTGATTTAGACTGTTTTGTTGATGAATTTGATAGCCGGCATGATAATCGTAGAATTAAGCTGCACTAAATGTACTATAATCTACTTCACCTCAGGAAAGGGAAACTCGCCCTGTTGGCAACACTGCATTACTTCATGCATGCTTGCATGGGGTTTTAATATCAACATAATATTTACCTTACATTCATAACTCATGATTCATTTTTGTTTTGAAGATATTTTTGCCATATTTGCGATTTTGTTAAAAATATATTGCAAGGAATACATATATATTTTTATATTAAGTAATACAAATAACCTCCATTATCATAATGTTTGTGTAGGCATACATGTATATGATTACAAATGCAAGTTATGAAAGTAATGAGGTGTTATTATTGTCATTTGTTATTTCCAAGTTGAATGGGAAGAGGCTCAAGTTGAGGAGAAAGTGGCAGATGCATGCGTTGAGGTGGCTGACTCATAGCATGAGGTTGCTGCCTCAAGAGTTGCGCTTGCTGTAAGGGTTGCGGATGCGCAGTAGCAGGTTCCTGAGGAACGAGTTGAGGTTCCTGAGGTGTGAGCTGCGAGAGTTGAGGTAGCGGCTGCGCAGAACGCAGTTCTTGTCTCGCTTTGAGGAGGGTTGAGGTCGCTGCAGCGAGTGCTGAGGTGGCTGCCTCATTGATGGAAGAGGTTGTCGTACCTCAAGAGATTGTTGCCTCGCTGGTGGAACCGCAAGCGGAAGCGGAGGAAGTAAGGCATAAGATTCCTGCTCCCATTGCTGAGGTTGCCTTAAGGAAGGCGGAGGTTGCTGCACACCGCTGGTAACTGGCAACTCAGTACGCGGTAAGGTATCCTGAGGAACCTCAACATCGTACGCCTGGCAGACTGGACTGCGGTGAGGCGGAGCGATCGCAGGAGGAGGTGTAACCTTCTCAGCCTGACACTCACGCATTAAGACCGCAAGCTGTGACTGCATGGACTGCAGCAAAGTCATCTTGGGGTCGGCAGACGCTAAGGTCTGCTGAGGCAAAGCCTTAACAGAAGATGAGGTCTGTTGCGGCATCACCTTACCTCTCTTAGGAGGTTTGCAGTCACCTGATGACTGCGGAGAGTCAGAGCTAACCCAATGACTGCATCCGGGTTGTTGAACTCTAGAGGTCTGGACTTTACGTTTAAGAGGTCTTGAGACCTGAGTCCAGCGTTTTCTCCCCGAAATTTCTTCTGCAGACGAGTAAAATAAGGGCTCAATCGTCTGCGGGTGGGAGTGACGGTCTCTGTAAGACACGCCCGCAACCACCGAGGATACTTCTGTGAGCCGATCAAGGCCTGCCGAACCCTTTTGCCCTTCGACATTGCTTCTCCCCTGGGCTTGGGAGCTTGCAAGAGGTCCCGGACTGGGAGGACGACTGGCACACACAGAAGTACCCTCACGCACAACACTGACACACTTTGCGCTAATCACTTATCACTTTTGAATTTCTGTTTGCACTTATTTCACTGAACTCGAAACTTTAAGTGGTTTGTTCCTGAAACACGCAATTCTATCCTTCCTTAAAAGTTAGTAATTGCGAAAACAGAATTACAATGTAACAGAAAAATCTAATGAAAGATAAATAATTAGTGGCTGGAAAGAGACTAAACACTAGATCAAATAAACTACGTTTAAAATCTCTCACCGCATAAAGCTTGAGAACAAGAATAAACTCTAGAAACGTTTACCTTCTTCCCCTAAAGAGACTAGGGAGAAGAGCAAAAACGATAACAACGTTACTCGCTTGAACGAAACGTTTATCCAGCTCTCTCTCCCTCCGTCTCTATCTCTCTCTCTCTCTCTCTCTCTCTTGACTTAGAACCTGAGAGAAGAGCCCAATCATATATACTCGTTAAAACATATTATTGTTAAAGGAAAAAAACTGAAAGATTTCCCAAATAAAAAGTTCCTTTATTAGAATTAAAACCATTAAGCTAAGAAAGAATGAACAAAACGTTATAAACGGTTTACTCTTACTGCAACGTGACACCGTGAAAATTCTCTCTCTATCGTAACGATAGAGCGCAAGTTGAACGTTCTGAACGTCAACAACTGCAGAGACAAAACAAAACGTTAGTTCAACTTTGAAACAGTACGAGACTATCAAAGAAATTCTTTCAAAAACATTAAAATAGCATAATATGTTAACAGGTAAAACCGAAATGACAGCCTCAATGTTAATTAACTTCGGTACAAGAAAAGACCGCCTACTATTAGGAAAGGTCGAATATAAACAAATATAAAAATTAATTTTAATAAATTTATAAAAAAGGAAGTTAATCGAAGAGGCCTATAAAAGGCGGAGAGATATAAAATAAATCTATAACTTTTGTTAAGCAAAATTAAGAAAGAGAGTCTATACTCTCTTAGACACCAACACTTCCGTCTAAGGGAAGGGTCGGCCATTTAAAGGTGAAAGAGAGTTCATACTCTCTTCGTCACCATAAATAATCAAATTAATTCCAAAAGCTAGCTAAGCTGATAATAAAACTTCCTGAATAGCGAAAGCTGAAATCTTAGAGCAATACTTCACCAAAAACCGTGAACAAGACTCCAAAATTATAAGCGTATCCATGAACGTCTTGCCGGAAGCACGACAGAGGAAAAATTGAAGTGGTGTCAACAAGAAGTACTGCAGTACCTGGCCACAGGTGGCGCTTGTGAGTACACCCCCCTCTTGTATAGCGATCGCTGGCGTATCCCTTCCGTAGAATTCTGTCGGGCAACGGAGTTGACAGCTACATGATTATCGGGTAAGTTTAATATTGAAAAATCTTCTTTAGTACAGTATTGGATATGCAAAATTCCAACGCAATTTGCAAATATTTACCTGGATCTTCCTATTGGATAGGCAAAATTCTAACGCAGTTGGCAAATATTTACCTGGATCTTACTATTGGATAGCCAAATTCTAATGCAGTTGGCAAATATTTACCTGGATCTTACTATTGGATAGCCAAATTCTAATGCAGTTGGCAAATATTTACCTGGATCTTACTATTGGATAGCCAAATTCTAATGCAGTTGGCAAATATTTACCTGGATCTTACTATTGGATAGCCAAATTCTAATGCAGTTGGCAAATATTTACCTGGATCTTACTATTGGATAGCCAAATTCTAATGCAGTTGGCAAATATTTACCTGGATCTTACTATTGGATAGCCAAATTCTAATGCAGTTGGCAAATATTTACCTGGATCTTACTATTGGATAGCCAAATTCTAATGCAGTTGGCAAATATTTACCTGGATCTTACTATTGGATAGCCAAATTCTAATGCAGTTGGCAAATATTTACCTGGATCTTACTATTGGATAGCCAAATTCTAATGCAGTTGGCAAATATTTACCTGGATCTTACTATTGGATAGGCAAAATTCTAATGCAGTTTGCAAATATTTAACTGGATCTTACTATTTGATATGCAAGATTCTGATGCCGTTTGTAGGCATTTATCTGGAACTTACTATTGGATAGGCAAAATTCTAATGCAGTTTGCAAACATTTACCTGGACTGTGAACCATGTAGTGTACCCATCCTGGAGACTGCTGGACTCCTAAATTTCGCCATTCTGTTTCAGTCATCAAATGAGTCTTTGGTACCAACTTAGCTACGTCACTCGGTAGCATGACATGCCTGTAGGAGAGAAAAATTTCAATACTGCAACTAACATCATATATAAACAACATTCTAATGCTAAAACCCAATCACTGTAATGTATTTCCATATTCACCTTCCAGCAATTGCTATTAACAAAAGAAGCACTTGCTGTAGAACCAGACATTAAAAATTTAAAATTAAAGATATCTAATCTGCATCCTCCAATTTTCTCTTTAAATAAGCTAAGGCAGGGATAGAATGAAAAAAAACAAAAAAAAAGCATTGCGAGAGAATTGAGAGAAATAATAAGAACAAAACTGACACACGCAATCTCTCTCTCTCTCTCTCTCTCTCTCTCTCTCTTTCTGTGTGTGTGTGTAACAATGTTCAAAGATTATGTAGAAATTCCAAGTCTGATGTAAAACATGAATAAAATAGAAAGAACCATAGATGTAGAATATATACTTGGGTATCATGCCCTTACAGTAATTAACATTCTTGACCTGTTTTTTTTTTTATTCTCAGTTTTGCATAAAACATCAAATTCTAAAAATAATTTTATACCATCATCCCTTAATAAAAGACCCCTTCCTTATGAGGGAAGAAGTCCTTATGAACCAAATTACTGCCTGGTTTAACTTTTCAGGGCACCTGGACCTGCATAGGAACAAAGCTGATGAAGATGGTCTGGAACACACACATCCCAGTCAATTGCAAGATTCCTCCCGAAGACAAGGGTGGGGCCTAGCTGGATACTTTAACACTTAACACTCTTACCAGTCGAGACATACATTACGGATTGACTCCTGAAGTCAGAAAGAGATCGTGTTCTAGACACCTCTCTCTTGATTCTGACATGCTAAGGAATAGTTGCCGACACTTAGGACTGAAGTGTTGGGTCTTCTTCAAACAGCAATGCAGAGCCCTCACGGGGCAAAAGGCTTTTTCTCTCCATGACACTTCATACTCCACATACAGATAGGATGGAAAAATGCTGGAATCTGGGTCCAAATGTCCTGGCATTACAGTACACCAAGGAACTCCAACACCTCTTAAGAGTTGGAGGCTAAGACATAAAGAACTTGTAACTCACCTAACATCTTCAATAATTAAGGCAGCAGACAGTTTTGTGCATCAGAACCTTAACTGAGGACTTCTTAAAGTCTCGGTCAAGGTACCAAGAATAGCAAGACTGTTAGAAGCAACCCAAAGCATAGGCAACTCCATTCCAACAAAAGACTATGCTCAAGTCTGAGCGGTAGCCTTGACAGTCACTACTGAAAGAAGCTTCTCCCAACCAGAAGTCAAACTTCACGATCAGGTCTACAGATGATCTGAATCGAAAAGGATCCTTTCTATGATAACCATCTTAGAGAATGGCTCACTTCCCTGGGAGAGTGAAGACCAAGGGAGTTCTTTGGGGATTTTGACAAACCAAAATGGGAAACCATTTGGCATAAGGCTGTCTGGGAGCCACCCATATCAACAAAGACCTGGCAAAACCACATATGTTTGATTAACCAGCATGGATTCTTCTGCTTAGATTGATTGGGAAATGTGTCATTAGAGATCCCAATTGTGGTAACTGACCATACAGTTCCCAATTGCAGTAAACAATTGTAAGGTTCCCGATCATAAGTTCTGCAATAGCAAAACATGGCTAATCCCATGGGAAAATGCTAATCGTGGAGAACGAGCGAGAGGCAACCTGTCTTGCAGGGACTGAAAACATTCGGGACATTCCCCTAAAGAAGTACCGTAACACAAAAGGGAAGGACATAAGTAAACCTTGTGCTTGAGCCGGTAAAATCTCATAGCTTGTACTTGCTATGAGAATGATTCTAACTTCCTTCCTCTTCTATTTTACCATGAAATGGAAGGGCAAGGATGTAGCAGATGACAGAAGTTCTGAGACCCAAAACTTATAGAAGAAGATATGTGAAGTGTTTGATCGTGTAGTGTTGAACAAGCACGGTGAATACACGAACTTCACAACCAAATGTATTTTCAAGGAAATAAGCATTTCTGGTAAGTAACCTCTCAGGATATACTCTGTATACAATTCACCCGGGTTGGTGAGGGGCATCTTTTCCCGATTGAGAAAATGAGTGCTCAATCTTATAAGAGGCTAAGTGCTAGCAACAAGCGTAAACTCTTGGTACGAACCACTAAGCGTTAGGTATGACCTTGGTACGTACAGTACTGCCCTCACAAATTCCGCAATTGTCAGATACATAGCTACATTGATTGGACCTATTTAGTATTCGAAAACAACTGCAATTGAAAAACAGTGTACCGATGTCTGTTCTGGAGTGATGTCTGTTTCCTCACTCTCCCAAAAGCTAGAGGGTACACATGCAGGAAAAGAAGAAAAGGGCAAGGGCCTTTGAGGAAAGAATGTTCCAATGAGTATTATCTCGCCTTGTGAATTTCACTGGCGAATGTAGAACTATCAAGTAGGGGAGCGTGAGAGGGATTGTACTCGCGATCAGCGTGCCGACAGGTAAGCACGTGAATGCCTAAAGTCCGATAAATGAGCATGAACAGATTGGCGAGTGCCCTTTCTGAGACGTGTGCGATCATGTAAATGCTATAAGTCCAATGATCATGAACATACAAGATGGCATGAGACTGCAATCATGTGAAGTGACACTCCTCTAGTGGTGTGCGATTGTGAGCAAGTGAGATGTTGAGTGATAGTGTGCAGGTGCTTTCATAGGAGTGCGCGATTGCAAACAGGCTTTTCCATTGGAGTAAGCAATCAAGAACAGGAGAGTTGGTGGTCCCGAAGGAACCAGTGATTGTGCACAGCTTTAGAGCCAGCCAAGCTGAAAACATGCCCCTATCAAAGGACAAGGTTTTATATTAGTGTGGGAGAAACAGCTCTTACTAATTGATAACAGGAAGATTTCAAGTTATTGCAACTGTTAGGTCTGTTTAGGCTATTATTAGGAATTCTTACTACTTGTTAACAATAAAATTGTGAATTCTTAGTCTTGTGTTTATGAATGGAAGGATTTATTTTTGTAACAAAAGACAACAACTTCAGTGGCTTCTAATAATGTAAGTGCACTTTGATTGTTTTCAGTGTTAATGGAGGGTAAGGGGGATGGTGCATACCTAGCCACTCCAATTAAGTAAGGAAAGACATAGTGATCTAAGTAAGGCTAGGTGGGGAATCTTAACCTTAGGTTTGTATATACAGTATGCACTAAATTCTCTTAAAGCTTTATGGGATCCACCAAAGAAATAGAGATTGAAATTTCCACTTTCTATCAATGTTTCTTTTTTTCTTATCTGGCAAATTTTTGTAGGTGTAGTTTCATGTTTTAGATGGCTTTTATAAAATGTTATTTTTATTAATAAAATAAATTTTTGAATATACTTACCCGGTGATTATATAAGCTGCAGCTCTGCTGCCCGACAGAAAAACTCTACGTTCAAAATACGCCAGCGATCGCTATGCAGGTAGGGGGTGTACATCAACAGCGCCATCTGTCGAGCAGGTACTCAGTACTCAATGTAAACACAGAACCAATTTTCTCCTCGGTCCACTGGGTCTCTATTGGGGAGGAAGGGAGGGTCCTTTAATATATAATCACCGGGTAAGTATATTCAAAAATTTATTTTATTAATAAAAATAACATTTTTCAATATTAAACTTAGCCGGTGATTATATAAGCTGATTCACACCCAGGGGGGTGGGTAGAGACCAGCATTACTTGTTTACATTATTATGAGCTAAGTATTTTGTATTTCATTTTAGCAGTTATTCAAAATAACAAACATAAAATAAATAAGTACCTGGTAAGGAAGTCGACTTGAACAATTACTCTGCCTTTTTAAGTACGTCTTCCTTACGGAGCCTCGCGATCCTCTTAGGATGCTGAGCGACCCCTAGGATCTGAAGTATCAAGGGTTGCAACCCATACAACAGGACCTCATCAAAACCTCTAATCTAGGCGCTTCTCAAGAAATGACTTTGACCACCCGCCAAATCAAGTAGGATGCAAAAGGCTTCTTAGCCTTCCGGACAACCCAAAAACAATAATAAAACATTTCAAGAGAAAGATTAAAAAGGTTATGGAATTAGGGAATTGTAGTGGTTGAGCCCTCACCCACTACTGCACTCGTTGCTACGAATGGTCCCAGAGTGTAGCAGTTCTCGTAAAGAGACTGGACATTCTTAAGATAAAAAGACGCGAACACTGACTTGCTTTTCCAATAGGTTGCGTCGATTATACTTTGCAGAGATCTATTTTGTTTAAAGGCCACGGAAGTTGCGACAGCTCTAACTTCGTGTGTCCTTACCTTCAGCAAAGCTTGGTCTTCCTCATTCAGATGGGAATGAGCTTCTCGTATTAACAGTCTGATAAAATAGGATAAAGCATTCTTTGACATAGGCAAAGATGGTTTCTTAACTGAACACCATAAAGCTTCAGACGGGCCTCGTAAAGGTTTAGTTCGTTTTAAATAGAACTTAAGAGCTCTTACAGGACATAAGACTCTTTCTAGTTCATTTTCAACCATACGATAAGTTTGGAATATCGAACGATGTTGGCCAAGGCCGAGAAGGCAGCTCGTTTTTGGCTAGAAAGCCAAGTTGTAGAACATGTAGCCGTTTCGGATGAGAATCCGATGTTCTTGCTGAAGGCATGAATCTCACTGACTCTTTTAGCTGTGGCTAAGCATACCAGGAAAAGAGTCTTTAAGGTGAGATCTTTCAGGGAGGCTGATTGTAGCGGTTCGAACCTGTCTGACATAAGGAATCTTAGTACCACGTCTAAAATCCAACCAGGTGTAACCAAACGACGCTCCTTCGTGGTCTCAAAAGACTTAAGGAGGTCCTGTAGATCTTTATTGTTGGAAAGATCTAAGCCTCTGTGACGGAAGACTGATGCCAACATGCTTCTGTAACCCTTGATAGTGGGAGCTGAAGAGATCGTTCTTTCCTCAGATATAAGAGGAAGTCAGCTATTTGAGTTACAGAGGTACTGGTCGAGGATACGGATACTGACTTGCACCAGTTTCGGAAGATTTCCCACTTCGATCGGTAGACTCTACGGGTGGATGTTCTCCTTGCTCTAGCAATCGCTCTGGCTGCCTCCTTCGAAAAGCCTCTAGCTCTAGAGAGTCTTCCGATAGTCTGAAGGCAGTCAGACGAAGAGCGTGGAGGCCTTGGTGTACCTTCTTTACGCGTGGCTGACGTAGAAGGTCCACCCTTAGGGGAAGTGTTCTGGGAACGTCTACTAGCCATCGAAGTACCTCGGTGAACCATTCTCTCGCGGGCCAGAGGGAAGCAACTAGCGTCAACCTTGTCCCTTCGTGAGAGGCGAACTTCTGCAGTACCTTGTTGACAATCTTGAACAGAGGGAATGCATATAGATCTAGGTGTGACCAATCTAGTAGAAAGGCATCTATATGAACTGCTGCTGGGTCCGGGATTGGTGAGCAAAATATTGGGAGCCTCTTGGTCATCGAGGTTGCGAAGATATCTATGGTTGGCTGGCCCCAGGTGGCCCAAAGTATCTTGCATACATCCTTGTGGAGGGTCCATTCTGTTGGAATTATTTGTCCCTTCCGACTGAGACAATCTGCCATGACATTCAAGTTGTCTTGGATGAACCTCGTTACTAGTGATATGTCTAGACCTTTTGACCAGGTGAGGAGGTCCCTTGCGATCTCGTACAACGTCAGAGAGTAGGTCCCTCCTTGCTTGGAGATGTACGCCAAAGCCGTGGTGTTGTCCGAGTTCACCTCCACCACTTTGCCTTGAAGGAGAGACCTGAAGCTTTTCCAGGTCAGACGTACTGCCAGTAGCTCCTTGCAGTTGAAATGCATTGTCCTTTGACTCGAGTTCCATAATCCCGAGCATTCCCGACCGTCTAATGTCGCACCCCAGCCTACGTCCGATGCGTCCGAGAAGAGAACGTGGTTGGGAGTCTGAACAGTCAGGGGAAGACCCTCTCTAAGGTTGATATAGTCCTTTCACCAAGTCAGACAAGACTTTATCTTTCCGGAAACCGGGATCGAGACTGCTTCTAGCGTCTTGTCCTTTTTCCAGTTAAAAGCTAGATGGTATAGAAGAGGACGGAGGTGTAGTCTTCCTAGTGACACAAATTGATCCACGGATGACAGTGTCCCTACCAGACTCATCCACAGCCTGACTGAGCAGCGTTCCTTCTTCAGCATCTTCTGTATGGATAGCAGGGCTGGGGGCTGATCGTCTTGTTCAGCAACGTCCTCATCAGAGGGTTCCTCATCCGAAACTGATGAGGAAACGGCAACGGAGTGGGCAACGTCTGACTCGCTGAATCCGGTCGCACTGGTGGATGCGTGACGGAACTGGACGCAATATCATGGAACTGCTGCACAGTCTGTGAACTGTCAACAACCATGGGTGCGCGAGGAAGTACAGCGTCAACCCGAAACTGTCTAGACCGTCTGGGTTGTGCAGTCAACACCCTACCGGGTTGCTGAGGTTGACGCACTGCGTCACAACAAGTCACCTCTGCTGGTTGTTGAACGTCCTGAACGTCAACAACCACCTCCGAGCGTCGCTTAACGTCAATGTGCGACTGGCAACCCACACTGGGTCGCATGGGTGGAGGAACCACCTCAACTGGCAGACGCGAGTAGGTTACCTCAGCGTCAACAGGACGCACAACCGACTGGTTGGAAGGTTGTTGGCCAGAAGGAGGAACCACCTCAACTGGCAGACGCGAGTAGGTTACCTCAGCGTCAACAGGGCGCACAACCGACCGGTTGGAAGGTTGTTGGCCAGAAGGTTCTTCTCCGCATTTAAGTCCTCTATCAAGGACGCAAGCTTGGACTGCATGGCTTGCAGCAAAGCCCATTTAGGGTCTACGGGAGCAGGTGTGGCAACAGACGGGGTTAGCGACTGAGGCGGAACCGTTTACCATCCCTGAAAGCCTTGTTATGTGTGACATAATAGTACAGCAAAACTTCAAAGGCTTGACAAAAGCTGAGAAGTTGACCTGTAAACAACTTGGAGCGTCTCCTGGCTAGGCGCCAGGGCGAGTCTACCAGAATTGAGAAGTCTATCTGGGCAGAGGCATGAACTCCCAAGCCGAGAACTTCTCTCGTGTCATATCAGACTCTCGCTCTATAAGCCAGTTTAAAAGAAGGGAAATCAAAGGCTGTATCCCTAAAAACTCCTCCTGGTGCAAAAACCAGTCGCCTAGCCAACGTAACGCTCTCTAGGAGAGCGAGAGAGCACTAGCTTAAAAACAACGGCTTCGAAGTAGCTAGGCCTAGTGTAAGTTCTGACGTTTAGGCGAACGAGGAGCAGCAGTTACAAGATCCGGACGAAGATCCTTAAAAAAAATCATCATGATTTAATTAAAGTCCATAGGAGGCTAAGCAGCTTAAGGCTCCTCTCCATCTGACAGAGTCCTCAAGGGAATATCAGTAGGAGGGAGAACAGCAACTTTCTCATCTACAGGAACCTTGTCCGATAAAAGCTAGGTTACCTCAGTGAGTCTCTCACTGGAGCATTAGTAGCAGACCAGAAGGCAACGTCATGTAACTGCTTGACAGTCTGTGAACTGTCAACAACTGAACTGTCAACCACAACAGGTGTGTGAGGACGTACAGTGTCCACTCGAGACTGCTTTGACTGTCTAGACTGAGCAGTCAAAACAACTCTAGAATGCGGAGGTTGACGCACCGCGTCAAAACAAAACAACTTAGACTGTTGTTGTACCTCGCGAACGTCAACGGAAGGTTCCGTGCGTCGCTGAACGTCAACATGCGGCTGGCAGGGTACACTGGAACGCATGGGTGGCGGGACTCTCTCAGCTGGAGTGCGGCAGAAGGTCGCCTCAGCGTCCACAGGACGCACAACCGTGGTTGGTTGTAGGCTAGAGGTTGGTGTCAACCTTCTCCGCACGAAAGTCCTGCATCAATGACGTTAACTGAGACTGCATGGTCTGCAGCAAAGACCACTTAGGGTCTACAAGAGCAGGTGCGGCAACAGACGGTGTGACTGCCTGATGTGGTACCGCTTTGCCTCTCTTAGGAGGTGAGCAGTCGTCGGAAGACTGCAGCGAGTCCGAACTGACCCAGTGGCTACAACTGGGCCGTTGGACTTGCGCGGAAGGGACCGACTTGCGCTTAATAAGCCGCGAGACCTTGGTCCATGGTTTCTTACGAGAAACCTCTTCCGCAGACGAGAAATAAATGGGCTCTCTCGTCTTTGTGTGGGTGGGGCGATCTTGGGTAGATACGCCCAAAACCACGGAGGGAAAAACGTCTGTTCGTTGATCAAGGCCTCTCGAACCCATAAGTCGTTCGACATTACTTCTCCCCTAGGCTTGGGAGCTTGCAAGAGGTCCCGGACTAGGTGAACGACAGGCACGAACAGACGAACCCTTTGCGCATATCACTTTATCGATTTTCTGTTTTGCACTTATTTCACTGAAATCGAAACTTTTACTGATTTCTACCTGAAACACGCAATTCTACCCTTCATTAAAAGGTAGTAATTGCGAAATCAGTCGTATAATGCAGCTCATTAATACTAGCAAAAAACAGAAAACATATATAAAGATAGAAAATTCAGTGGCTGGGAAAGAGACTAAACACAAGTTCAAATAAACTACGTTTACAATCTCTCACCGCACATAGCCTGGGGACAAGAATAAAACCCTAGAAACGTTTTACCTACCTCCCCGTACAGAGACTAGGGACGCGAGTAACACGAGAACAACGTTACCCGCTTGAACGGAACGTTTTCTCTCCTCTCTCTCCCTCCGTCTCTATCTCTCTCTCTTTCTCTCTTGATTTCGCACCTAAGAGAAGAGCCCAATTATATATCGTCAAAAAAACATGTTATTTGACTAAAGGAAAAAACTGAAAGGTTTTCCAAATAAAAAGTTCCTTTAATTTAGAATTTAAAACATTTAAGCTAAGAAAGAATGAACAAAACGTCAGAATCAATTTACTCTTACTGCAAAGTGAAACCGTGATACACTCTCTCTCTATCGTAACGATAGAGCGCATGTTGAACGTCCTGAACGTCAACAACTGCGTAGTCTAAAAAACTAAACGTTAGTTCATCTTTGAAAACAGTACGAAGACTATCAAAGAAATTCTTTCATAAAACATTAAATTTAAAAAGTTTTAAATTCTTTAAAGGCTAAATACGATATAACGGGCTCAACGTTGATTAACTTCGGTTCCAAGTTAGGACCGCCTACTATCAGGAAAGGTCGCATATAAACAAAACATAAAAATTTATTTTTATATGTTTATAATAAATGGAAAGTTAATCGAAGAGGCCTAATAAAGGCGGAGAGATATAAAATATATAGATCTATAACGTGTTAAGCAAAATTACTAAAAACCTAAACTCACTTCCATCTAAGGGAAGGGTCGGCCATTTAAAAGTGAAAGAGAGTCCATACTCTCCTTGTCACCATAATTAAATCTATCCAAAACGAGTTCAAGTTTTGAGATGAAGATAAAACACCTGCATAGCGAAAGCTCAAAACTAGAAATGTGTACTTCACCAAAATATGTGAAAACCAATCCAGTAAGCAATAGCGAATTTAGTAGGTCTTGCCGGTGGCACGACAGAGAGAAAATTGGTTCTGTGTTTACATTGAGTACTGAGTACCTGCTCGACAGATGGCGCTGTTGATGTACACCCCCTACCTGCATAGCGATCGCTGGCGTATTTTGAATGTAGAGTTTTTCTGTCGGGTAGCAGAGCTGCAGCTTTTATAATCACCGGCTAAGTTTAATATTGAAAAATAAAATGTTAGGATTTTGATTTGGGCAAAATATGCTCCATTTAAAAAAGATAAATCTTGGCTACTATTGGATATAAAAAAAAACCTATAAATACGTCTAAATTCTACGTAGAGCACTTATATTGTACAGAATATAACTGCCAACAATTTAGCCTTTTAGACCAAGATAAACAACCTTTTCCCATAAGGAAAATCAATTTGACAAGTAATAAAATAGTTAACGCCTGTCCCAACCAACACATACTCCCAAGGGCACTACAACTACTGTTGGTTAGGACAGGCATAAATATTTTTTATTGCCAAATCTATTTTCTTCAAGAGAAAAATATTTATGTCTGGAATTAGATATTATAAAGTGAATTTTATGATACAGTACACAAAATATTTTGATTTATTGTTACCTTGCCAGGAGTGAAGACGGTTTTAGAAGCAAATATGGGGTTGAGACTGAGGGTAAGCTAAGGATATGGCAACCTAACAGAGGGTCACAGTGGGGCCTAGCATCCCCAGTAGGTAAGGATACAGTTCTTATGTTAGGTTAGGTGAAGAACCTTAGGTTAGGAGGTGTTCTTGTGTTTGTTTCCCTTTTAACGTGTTGTTTTTCAGTCATAACTTTCAAAATTTTACTCCTGGTGTGAACCAACTAATTACAAAGGCTCTGAATACGGCTCCCGGGTTAGGTTAGGTTGAGTTACGAACTTTAGGTTAATCATGTTAGGTAGGAAACCTTAGATAAAGTGGTGTTCTGGGGTTTATTCTTCTTTTAAAAAGTGGTTTTTCAGTCATAACCTTTGAACTTTGGTTCTATTGTAGATTATTACAGGGGAATGTAACCTAGGGAAAAAAACTACTTAGCTCTATAGAGAAAGGTCCGTAACTTCAAAAATGACACTCGTTCCTGTCGAAAATGAATAGTTTCAGAAATATATACGTATAAATCTATATCCGTCGATAATGTTAACGAAGAAAGCCAGTGGCGGAACAAGAACCATTATATTTAGCGTTGCTAATGTT